>NC_045158.1:5648193-5900693 GCF_900700415.2 Clupea harengus | reverse complement strand
ATGATGCAATGAGTGATGAAATAAAAATAAATCAATGTTTTGGTCGGCACAATAAACTAATCTGTTAATGTAATGGTTAAACTGTTATAAAATAGGCTTTAGCAGACTAAATATTGACCGCAGAGTTTATTTCGGAGGACTTCAGTAACACCGAACTGCCACTGCAGCCGAACGGTTGAGGGGGGGACGGACGGACTTACAAGTGGAACTTTTCCTCCCACACAGGGTTCAGGTTCCCGTAGATGGTCTTCGTCCTCTTCTTGGTCTTCCCCACCTGCACGGTGACGTACGGGTCACTCGTTCCCGTCCTGTCCTTCGCCTGCAGTCCCTGAGCGCTCACCACTGCACACAGACACGCACAGCAGGTGGTAAATAAACAATTAATAACGCTGCACTGGAGTGCAAGAAAATGCAGTAGAGTGCAGTTGTTTGTTTTTTTAATGCGTTGTTTTTGTTACATAAAAGAAAAAGTCAGCGAGAGCGAGAGAGCAGAGCGCAGAGGGGTCCAGCAGGTGCTGCATGACTCAGTGTCCCACACAAAAAGAGGGGGTGAAAAACACGAGGAATAAACACAGCAGAGGCAGAGACTGAAAGTATTTCTCACACAAAAAATAATAGTGCGTTCATGAGCAACTGGGAATTGGAGAAAGTTCCGGCCTCCGAGTGGGAGAACACACCTGAACGCCTGTTGAACTTGGAACATCCCACTAGGAAAGTGGGAGGTTTTTGAGAGCTCGGAGAAGTAGGTTTGACATCACTCAACATGGCAGCGTTTGTGGTGAAAGGTACATGCTCCATGAACAAATAAGCCACTACATTGTTTATATAGGTTGTACTCTTTAGCGTAGGTGATTGTGATGATAAATGATAGTTCGCAATTTAGATTTTTTTGTGTAACTAACGTAATGCTAGCCTTCTGGCAAGCTAGCCTACTTAACGTTACTTAACTGTCAATGCTGTTGCCTGTTTGTTGTCGTCATGTGAACACTCTTAACTTGGAAGTGAGAAGTTCCAAAATGGAACATTCCATATTCCCAGCTGCCCGAACGCACAATACAATCTAATGACCATATTACACAAACACGCACACACACCCCTGCAAAGTATTATTCAATTGCAGGAAAAGGTAAATATACACACACATACAAACAAAGCCTTCAGTTAAAGTGAGTTAAAATTAGGGTTATCCATCAAAGAGAAAGATTTGTCAATTTTGCTGAAATGTTATTTTCACAGCACCTCTTTTTTTGGGCGTCAAGAGAAAGCAATTAACTGTTACTATAACATGAATGATCAGTAAGTTTCAGTTTCTTGATGGTGCGATGACTGCACAATCAACCCTGGCTGTTCTGGTCTGGACCAGGTACCTGTGATAGTGATCTTGGCCGACCACTTGGAGGTTCCATCCAGGACCGCCTGTTTGATGGTCTTCATCTGCTGGGCGTGAAGGAGCTTGGTGATCCCGAAGATGGTGCGGATGGTCTCAAAGATCTCGGGTTTGTTGCGCTCACGGATCTTCATGCGATCCTTCATGGCGGTGATGATATGCTGCGTGCGATCCTCAGCGCCAGTCTTGGAGCTCTTTTCTGCCGCCCCTGGTATGATGATGAGTCACTCGAATCAGTTTAATGGGAACAGGTGCGCTCACACTACACTCACCTTGTTATTATTTTTTCGACTAAAATGTAAAAAACATTATTGCTTATGACTGAGCCATAGAAAATACATTTTGATGTGAGTTGAAGAAATAAATCGGCTATTTCCTTTACATTCACTTTCAGCATTTGTAAGTCAACATCACTACTCAGTAATACAAGTTCCTCTTTTGGTGTTAAATGTGTCAGATGCAATCTCAATATAACTTGAGATTAACAACGCTGGAAAACTTGACAGTGCACAAAGCTACTTTCTAAAAATGTCACCATGCACGATCTCTGCACTTACGCTGCAGGCAGTCGGCATTCAGCAGCTCCTGGCACTTCTCGTGACATTTGACCCCGCACTCGGCGCAGCGCAGGCCCTGGCGAGCGATGCCCCACAGCAGGCCCTCGCACTCGTAGCAGTAGGTGGGCGTGGTGGCGGTCCACACCTCGAAGTTGTGCGGGGTGGTGCAGGAGATGGGGTAGATCAGAGCCTGTAGCGTTTTCTTGTACACGTGACTCTTCTGTTAACACACACAAGAGAGGAGGGTTACATGTGGAATGGAGGGGCTGTGCTGTAGGTGGTTTTCCCAAAGCAGATCGAATGGTGTCGAGAAGGGAACAAAAAGGTGGAAAGGTACATAACTCATTTTTTATTATTATTAGAGGTTGTTTTTCTTCCTTTGGAAACAATCCGAAGAAAGGTAGTACCGGTAAATAATTTCTGGCAACAGTGAAAATCTATTTACATCTGTTGTTGTTCTGTTGTAAACGTGATGAAGAATGTGAATACAAATTCACTTGTGATAGACTGCATATGTCAGTGTCACAGACTTTTGTCTATTTAAAATATGATTAGAATTTTTCTTAAAAAAATAGGTGCTGTGTAACAGCAGAGCATGTCTATGAGAATCTGCTCTGTGAAGCTGTCTAGACCCTGGGGACAAAGGCCTGTTAGACTTCTTTAGGTAGCCTGGCATGCCTTGATGTTTTTGTATATTTCCTCTAACTAAAAACATTGATGCACAACTGGCATATATGTAGAAGATTAAAGATTTCTGGGGGTGTTCTTTTTATGACTCTAGGACAAAAACTCATGGAGCTTTAAAGGCATATTGACAACAAGAACAAAAATATCCACAGGGATATGGTCCCCAGAGGGCTAGGGACTGTACACTTCTCTGTCTCACCAATTCTTCGTCCTTTAGGGAGGAGCGGGCAGCCAGGGCACGAGAGATTCCATGAGAGATGGCCTTCCTGGACTGCACCAGGGACTGATAGAGAAGAGAGAAAATAATTTTTTCATGTTTCAGCTTTTCAGTCTTTATTAAAGACATTTAATAACTCCACAGAATCATTTGGCATTGATGCCATGTTTGCAGGGTTAGCAAGTTAGTGTTCAGCAAATGCTTTGTGCTTCACCTGGTAACATTAAAATAAAAAAGAATAAAGTAGGGGACTTCACCACTACGCACACCACTCCGTGGTAAGATTACTTTTCATCTCTGAGAGTTTGGTTGGCCTCAGATGACCCTCAGAATCTCACCCCATGATTGACCTCATTACCACATAAATGTTCATAACCAGACTAAAATCGATGGAAGCTATCAATTTATAGCAAGCGATTAGCAGATGATGAACACTTAGAGTGTGATTGTCTATGGGTTTTATTATAAGTGCCATCTTATGTTTTTTCATGAAACCCTCTCTTCCTGATATCTTCCCTAATATTGTGATAGCGGGGAGGGAGTGGGGGGATAAAAGGGTGGTAAAATAAAGCTGTTTGTTAAAAGATTAGGAAAAATACTTCAAAGGAGAATAAAATATTCTTCATTTAAAAGAAAATGCCTTGATGTCACTCTACTGTCTAGTTGTATCCTAACTACAGAACTTTGAGAGGAACATTGAAATGTTCTTACCATAGCCTTCATGACAAAGTGGTGCAGCAGTCACAGAGAAAGAAAAACAAAAGTTAATTCAGAAATATTGCAGTATAATGCTGTTAAAAAACACTCAGTGTTAAACACTAAAGCATAAATCCACTGCAAATTCAACCCACCACTTCACTGACGAGGGGGATGTGCTTCCTCTTGCGAAGATCAGGCATGCTGTCAATCCCAAATGTACCACCTCCACTGTGGGGACATCATGCAATATAAATGCATAATGTACACCAGGGGCGATGATAAAACAATAATGTAACAGACAGTAACAAAATCCAACATATGGCTGAACACTGTCATTGCAGGTGACTTTAGGGTCTAACTGAGCAGTAAGTATAAGTAGTTGCCACAGTAGGCACTTACAAAGGTAAATGCCCCAGAGGGTTATGATATAAAAAATGTATGTCTTCACTATTCTTTTATGTATAAAGCATCTGCTTGATGTGTAAATTTAACGTGCATACATAACCTGGCCAGAGAAAAGGGATGGGGTAATTTAGAAAAGAAAGAAAGAAAGAACTCACCCAGGCTTCGCCAATGCCTGTCTGCCGGGGTCTCCATTTTCTTGGCTCTGTGAGAATGACAGAAAATCAGTCGCAATTGTTAGTGACAATTACTGTAACATCTTGTGATCAATAATGAAAGATTGAACATGGTGCGCTTGAGGGAAATGCAAAACACCAGTTTCTGCCGAGTTGGTTGAGATTCACAAGTGAGATATCAATAGCTCTTCTATTGCACTTTAGCACTTTTAGCAGCAGTGTACAAAAACAAAAGGCGGACAGCAAAAGCACACTCCCACTAACCATCATGCTCTATTCCTTCAAAATATCATGTCCCTTTGGTCAAACACCATTATAGTAGAATCAATGAATAGTCAAATATCTATATTACGTTGGCTCAAACAATGTACATGTTCTTATAAAAGAGTTTAAAAACTCAATGTGCATTTTAGAGTGTACATGTTCTTATAAAAGAGTTTAAAAAACTCAATGTGCATAACATTTTAGAGTGTGGTGTACATTAGAACGGCACACATATAGAAAGAGCCAACAAAACGCTTCTGGCAAAAAGAAATGAGAATTCTCTCAAAATAATGATTAAGTTTCATAACAAACAAGGCAGCCTATGTGAACGGCATGGTAAACTGATAATCAACCATTCACACTGAATACAGAAGCTGAGCATATGCATATTAACATCTCGTTTGTGTGTTCATTTCCTTATGCAATCCACAGAACTGAATGGATTTTAGCATCTGGACCTGGACTAGATATTGCCATCTCCTGCCCAGCACAAAACAATAAATACAATGCATGCAGAGAGCAGGCCCATGCACCACTGGGAAATATAAGGAAAAAGTAAAAGAAATTATATTATAATGTTACTCATTACTCAAAATCAGCAATCACTTCCTACAGGAAATATGCCTGGAAACATGCAGGGGTTGGGTAAAAATAAAATAACGATCTGCAGTGACAACTTAATAAAAATAATAATAATAATGATAATAATAAATAAAGCAGCAGGGTGTTCCTGTGTGAAACGGCAGAGTAACCTGATCTTCCTCCTGGCTCGCTTCTGTAGAGGAAGAGGCATAAACACACATCAGCATCAGAACAGGCATTACTATGCTCCAGTTTTATTCAGAGTTTGACAGCAAAGCCATTGTACTAACATAGTTGCCAGAGACTGTAGTGTTTATACACAATACAGAACTGGGGAGAGAAACAAACTAGAGCCCCCTGAGCGCCGCGGCTTATTGCCTGAATATTTCTCTCAGATGTATAATTCATGCTGTAATAGGTGCTAATTTGTCTTTGGTCCTACTTTCATGGCAGGATTTAGTTTTTTCTAAAATGAATCAAAGTTATACGCCTATAGCTCTGAAAATGGCAGGAGATGAATCACTGAGGAGTTGGAGGCCTGCCAGAGATTTGACTCAGCAGTTCTATTCCTTACATTACAATTTTCAACAATTTCTCTGAAAAGGGAAAAATGCAGACCGAAAAGAAAGCCTGGTAACTCATGGAAACATGAGTCCTAATCTTCAGTAAACTGACAGACATCTTTAACAAGAATAAAAAACTAGACAAGATACACCTCACATCAAAGGGAATTGGTAAATATGCAACAAGGCTTTGATCTCAAAGGTATAGAAGTTTGGCACAAACATTTTTGTAACCTGTACATGTGACCAAGAGAGACCAAGAGAATAAAATACTAAATAGCTACGTATTTCTGGCACTGTTGTAATAAACTGAAATAACTTCAAATAAGTTCAAACAAGCTACTTTATAGCAGCACTTCGGGGCGCTTTAAGATTTATGAAAAAACTGCAGGCATATAGAAGTCAAACTTGAAAAATGTCTGCGTGGAAGTTGCATCATACCTGGGTTAAAATCGTCCTCCGAGAAGGTGGACATTGTAATCAGTGTAAGGTTACGACGGGTTTCTCTCTTCTCCCTGAGGATCTGCTGAAAAGTTCTCATGCACTTCAGCCGTCGCACATCCCTCTGGCTCATCTCCTGAGGGCAATCTGTTTCCTCCCCTTGGTCCACTAAGATGCTATCTACATTAGCATCTTCGCTGTTCTCCGTCTCCGTCGCATCTGCACTGGTGTCCGCACCGGCTTCTGCGTTCATATCTGCACTAACTGATTCAGTAGAGTCTGTACCAACATTTTCAGAGATTTCTGCACCAACACCTTTGGGTATTTTCACATCAGCATCTAATGGGATCTCCTCAGGAGGCTGCAAAACGTTCTCCTCCTCGTGCTGAGCAGGGTCTTCTGCAGTAGGTGGGACTGACTCGGGTACGACGCACGGTGGTGGAGAGCCATCCTGGGGGCTTGAGGCAAGGGCAACGCTGTACGGTGGGTCTGCCCCAGCAGACTCTAGTTCCTCAGGAGGATCAGTGCCCTGCTCCTGGAAGACCTCACATGCTGGTTGAGCCACTGATTCTGACTCAGTGCAAGTCAGGTCTGTCAATATTGGAGAGCTACAGATTCCCTCAGGGACAACACTCCCACCATCAGGTGTGGCAGCACATGGGGTCACTATTAGGGTCTCGCTGCTTGGAGAAGAGGCCAGGGGGACTTCAGTCTTGTCCCCAGGTGATTGAGATCCCTCTAGTTTCTTGAGTGCCACCCTCAAAACCGACTTGAAATCCAGCACTGCTCTGCCAAACCTTTTCACAGTGAAACCAGCATTACAGGCATCAGTAGGATCTGGAGCAAAGCTGGACACACTGGGGTCTGAAATGGCTACACCCCTCTCCACCTTTTCTAAGGTTGGAGCCTGTTGGGCAGCACCTTCACTGTGTGAATGTTCCATCAAGAGAGCTTGATGATATGAAGGATGGTCAGAGGAGAGGGCATTATTTCTGTTCTGATTTATCGCAGTGCCTGTAATTTCATGACTTACGTCACCAGAATTGGCATAATCTTCTATCTCACTTTCATACATTACTGCTGGATTGTAATGGGCAGACCCACCGCATTCCAAAATGAGGTCCTTAGCAGACCTTCCCATGGCTTGTGTCTCATTTGTATGTGCCCTCCTTTTGCTGCCGAGCCACTCCTCTCGGCTGCCTGTGCTCGCAGGAGAGTTGTAATGGCAACTTGAAACGAAGGACAGATGCTCGGAACTGCAAGCAGATGAGCGCCCCAATGTGCTGCCAGCTTCCTCGTCCCTGCACCCCTCCCATGTCTGCCCTTCCTCTATGCAACCGTCGCCATCTTCAAAACTGGCCTGCCTGAAGTAACATTCTTCTTCACTCCAGCCTGTATCGCCACTCGTGCTACGAGGGAGACCCATCTGGTTCCAACCATGGCACTCGGGGGCAGCACCTGGACACCCCGACTCCATCCTGTCATGGTGGTCAGACTCTGACTTGGAGCTATGGCCCGAGGACAGAGAACTGGTGCTGGGTGCTGGGTCTTGTCCGTCCTGGCGCTCCAAGTATCCAAAGCTCAACTTCCTCACCCTGATGCCAGGGTGGATATCTGAGCTTTGGTTGAACATTTCAAGCTCAGGTGGCCCATGAACATCTGGGTTTGGAGAATCTACATTGGATGAGGTGCACATAGCCTCGTATGACGAGCCAAATCTTCTAACGTCTAACAACTGATTTAGGGCCATTTTATATTGACTATCATGGACACTGAGTTCTTCTGACCGATAATCACTTGCTGTACTTGAGGACTCTGCTTTGTTAGGTTTATCCATCCTTGTGTTGTAGGAGCTGCTACACTGTTCATGGTAGAGAGTAGAGGGCCCCTCGTTGTGCCCCACTGCCCCTGGCCAAGAGTCCGTTGCAGGTTTGGTCCCTGAGCGTATGCCCTCTATTTCCATTAGCACTGCCTCAACACAGCTGGACACCTCATCTACTGAGCCACGCACAAAAGAGAGGTATTGCCTCAAATCTGAGATCTCTGCCTGGATCTTATTGATTCCTCTCAGTTCCTTCAGGATGTGCTCGACGATAGCACTGGACTCTTCCTCCTCCTCTTCCTCCTCGTCCTCCTCAACAATCCTGTCCACCCTGGCTGAATTGTAGCTGAAAGGTGTTCCACTGTCGGACCCCATCTCTTCCAAAAACCTTGACCCATTGAAATCTGACATTGCCTGTTTTGGCATTCTCAATGGCTGCTGCGCACTGCTGCTGTGCTGAAGGGTACACGGGATGCGAACACACCCTTCTCTGTTCAGCTCCACCTCCCCTACATAATCCATGCTTGCAAGAGCTGTGTGTTCTTTGGCAACCTGTCCATTAGCAACTTCAGACGCGCCGCCATATCTCTCTCTCTGTGATGCACATATCCTTAAGTCTGGCTCAGGACCTTCCTTTTCCTCCTCTTCATCCTCCTCCAAGATCCCATCATAATATGGGCCGGGATTGTGAGAGGCTTGCTCCCCAGACCCCTGAAGAAGGCGATGAATTTTCCCACGGATCATGAGAGCAACCCTGGGATTGGGGGCCCTCCTTTTGGGTACAGCTGCCTTATGTTTATGGCGCCCATACTCTGGGGCCCCAACGCCATCCTGCCCATTGAAGCAGTTCCTGGAGAACATCCTCAGAGTATGTGCAAGAGGGTAGACAAAAGGGGGAGAAGGGTGGACACAAATTTTGCACACCCTCCTGCTGTCCTATCTCAAGGTCACATGGATAGCATCTCAAACTACAGAGGTCTTTGTTGAAGAGCTCTATTAGTTCAAACGATTAGACGTTCCAGTCCATGGCTAAAAAAATGGAAAAAGACTTGTCTGTACATAATTTTTTTTACCTTGAAACTGCATAAGTCAGTTACACTTGAGAACGGCACAAAAGCAGATTATTAAAAGATATAGTCTCAGTTGACATACCAGCATATCTTTCCTTTCTTGTCAATGCATGGCAATACAAAAATCAATTGTGTGGAGGATATAAAAGAATTACATTCAACTGTCAATTCTCAGTCCTCTCCAATTCCTCCAAAACAATAACTCTCTCTAACTGTACAGCCACAGCAGGAAGCAATGCTTAATATCGGCTGCACTGTCTAGCCTCTGTAATATCATACTGTCTGTAAAATCAATCAGGTTTTAAAGAAAAAGTCAAAGCAGAATGGATGATGGGGTTATGTGCTTTATAGTTACACCAGATACAAAGGCAAGCACACACACACACATACACGACACACCGTATACAACATGAACAAATAGTGAGGAACTCGTAGGTACACATCTTGTGTAATTCAGCAAGGAACAGGATGTGACACGTGTCCCCATAGAACACCACACATCGGCCAGCACCGGGTCCCTACAGATTGTGTAGGGTGTGAAAAGCAAGCACAGCTCACACATCTCAGCTGAGACCTCACACGGCTAGTAAATGCATGTAGCATCACTTCCAATCAGACCAGCCATATGTGTTAAGAAGAGAGAGAAGTCTCTGCATAGCAACATAGGTAGAGCAGGATCTTTGAAAGCCTCGCTGTAATGCATATACAGTATAATGTAAACCTGGCCTATCTGGCTCAATACTAACACAACACCTTTCATCCTGTGCCTCCATGGATGATTCCCTGCTGAAGAGGCCAAAGCCCAAACATGGTGGAATGGCAACATGACTGTCCTCTTTTTTTGTTTGTGCACAAAAAAACCGCACATAATGTGTGTAGAAATCCTTATGGCAACAGAGTTGGTAGCTATGGTTACAAGTAAAGTAGCCATGTTCAATTCGGTTAATGAACATGTTATGTTCAAGTTGGTTAATTAACATGACAGATCTAAAAATAAACAAGGCAGTTTGAAGGCTTACATTCAGGCACATTTTTGTTCTATATTATGTTCCAAGACAACTACATTTTATACATATTAAGAGGAAGAGCAGTTCACTTTAACACTGCATAGGTGCTTTCATTTGGGATTATCTATCTGGTATAGACAAGGAAGAGCCTGTAGTCACTGACGTATCAGGGTATAGATGACACAAGTTCAGCATACTGTAGGATCATATAAGAGAGTAAGGCAGAGTAAGGCAGCTGGCTGATAGCACCCCTATGAGTTGTGATTTGGGGGTGGATGAGCCATGTCAAAGATTTACCCAATTCCCTCTTCAAGACTACCGATAGATGCTAGAGCTATTCATTACAATGTCAAAGCTCAGCAATTAGCTTGCCATTGGATCTCTCTCTCCCTCTCTCTCCCTCTCAGTGAAAATGACGCAACCTTTCCAGCTCTTGTGGGTTTCAATGTGGCTGCCCATTTCTTTTTTCTTCTGCTCCCCTCAGACTGTAAAGTCCATCTGAAATGCTGCAGCCAGCTAGCTGCAAGCTTGTGACTAATTGCATAGACCTGGATACCCTACGAGATGACTCACAAGAATCCCATTCCAATAACAGACATTTCCCTTCCCTTCAAAAGTACAGTTGCGTCAGAGCAAGTCAAAAGGTCGGTGTGGGCCAAGCCTCTCAGGCCTTACTGTCCTTTCAAAGGTCCAGCAAAGTAACTTTGAATGGCCACACACTACTCGGCTAAAGAAATCTAAGCTTTAACTTCTTTAACTAACCTTCTCTACAAGCAGAGGCTTTTACCTAATTCTCCACATCTGTGGTAACACCAGCACTTGTTGTGAAGGTGCAACACTGACAGGAAGTCACAGTAGGAGCCCCGGCCCAGAGCAGAATAAAAAAAATCTGATTCAATTCTGTAAACATCAAATCACAGGCAAAGGCACAGAAGCCCTGTTGTGGTGGATGCATGGGTTGAGGAAGTGGCCATTTTGTCTGAATCTCCCTCTTGTGACACTGGGAAGCAATAAGATTGCTTGGTTTGCTTATTCGTTATTGCCTAAAGCTCTGTCTCATGCACACACACACACACACACACACACACACACACACACACACACACACACACACACACACACACACACACACACACACTCTGTTTTGAAGGTACATTTCTTTTTTTCATATGACTAAAGTGTGCTGAGTAAGTGTTCCAGCTGTCTTGTCAAGGAGATTGACAGGGAGTGGAAACTAGATGAATCTCATCACTGAGGAAATGAAAAGACAGAAAACAACCACAGAAAACTGCCAAGCAGCTGGTTTAAGTGGAGAGACAGAGGAGGAGACAGACAAACTCCTGGTAATTACCCTGACATTTCAGAAAGGACAACATGATGGAAGGGAAAGAGGGGGGAAGCAACATACTGTTATGATGACGAAAGTGTAAAAATGCAAATTTGTATGGGAAGAAAATAACATATTACATTAAAAAACAGTAATACACTCTGCTTTCGTGTTGTTACTCTACATACTATATATTTTAGATGAATGAATACATTAGCTTTGCTTTTTGTTTGATTTGTGTAATTGTCGTATTATTTCTTCCAGTGTTGTAGTTTGTGTAGCTCTGCACATCTACATACATACAGTATTGACTTTGCTGAGACTTAGACAGAACAAAACTGGAGGAAATACTGATAAAGTGCAAAAGTAAATAGATGCTAAAACACGCTCACAAATTACAGCAAGTCTGCATCACGAAAGAATGAATCATGAAAGAAGACGTTACTTAGACACAAAAAGAAATGTCCCAATTTCACAGTCGCTGGAGGATGAAATCACAAAAGGCAGACACACTGTCCCGACATTAACTCTCACCTTTCACCTCTATGCTGCTCTTTCTACTGAGTAAAGGAGAGTAATCTCATTTGTGTCTCTCTCGTTTATCCACAAATCATCACACTATAAACAGCTTTAATATGATTTTATATACAGTCCTAAATGCAGACATGGTTTTAACCATAGGTTCTAACCTTAACCTGCATAAAAATAATTCCTGGTCTGAACAGCTCATCTCGAAATAGTCTAAGAATGACAAGTGAGGTCACAAGGGTTCGGAAAACCATCAAAGTGACTGGGTTCCTGATGCATCAGATGACAGTTGATGCATTGATGCAGTTGATTAAACATACTTTAACATTCATGGTGATTCATGTTTGTGTGTGTGTGTGTGAGAGAAAGAGAGAGGGAGAGAGAGAGGAGGGGAGATGGAGGGACTGCTAAGCAATTTCTTTTCCAAACATATTCAATAATCCACATGATCTTTACCCTGTGTCCTCCCACTGCTCTGTCAAGACAGCTGTTTACACAGTCGGATTTGGGTGCTTGCCAGACAGTGTCGAGCAGGACACAAACAAAAAACGAATCGATTTTACTTTCTGCTTTGTTCTCACTTTGTCTATCACTTGGTACCTTTTCCCAGAAGCTGGGTTTACACTCAGAGGGATGGTAACCCATAAACCTGAAGTTTGTACCTAGATAAAATAGCAACACCAGACTCATATTCTGTGGAATTCCCACATGTCTTCACGACTGCAGAAAAGACTTGGCTGGAGGATGCAATATTGTATCCCCTCTACTACTGCCCTAGCTAGTGACCCACAGTGCAAGGTGACTGAAGTCCAACACAAAATGGAAACAAAACAGTGGTTTCATGAGAGGAAAAAGTTGGAATGACAGATGGATTAAGGCAAAAACTGATGAATGACAAACATTGCATTGATTTAGAAAGGAAAGATTATCCTGCTATATGCTGTATGCATGATATGTACTGTAAGTTATTACTATATTTATCATAAACACCATATTTGTAATGAACAGTAATCCTTGCCTAAATAATGAGGCAATCAAGGTGTAAACAAGCACAAACATACCTGACTGAAGTGGAATAAATGGTTACTTTCAGAGCATCGGAGTTAGCAGAGAAAAGACTGTTGACCAGAATATCATCCTAACATCAAATTCCATTGTCCTCAGAGCGTGACAGCTGCACTGGATGATACAAGTAGACCACACACAGGACTACAAGGAGTGCCGTGTATAATAAGTCATCTAATTCTAATCACATGCTATGCTAGGGCAAAAGCACAGATACCTATCAACCCTGCTTGACTTTCCTGTCTCTTTCTAATGAGCTCTCTCTCTCTCTCTCTCTCTCTCTCTCTCCCTCTCTCTTTACCGATCACTTCACTCAGTTCACCCTGATCTTCTCTGTGTCACTGCCAGTGTGTGGACTACTTGGCTGCTATCTCTCTTCTCTTCCTCCTCCTCCAACTCCTATACGCACAGCCGCTTGTTGCTCGCGGAGAATTTGTGCGCTCCGCTGTGTATGCCGGCGCTTTAACCGCCTCACTCCCTCCCATGTAGCATCACACAGGCATATCTTTCATGCTCACAGTCACGCTCTCTCTCTCTCTCTCTCTCTCTCTCTCTCTCTCTCTCTCTCCCGGAGACTTTCACCTGCTAGATTATCATTGTTGTTTGTCAACTTATTCTAATCAAATCACAGATGTCCCAAAAGGAAAACATTTAAAACTGATTCCATCAAAGTGAATTTCCATGAAGGACATAGAGGGGAATGTGGACGGGCATCTCTGATTGTAGGATTCTGCTGCTGAGATTTGGAGGTGTTGAAAGGGAGTGCTGTGACATCTGTCACATTCAAGGGGTTATAAACAGCCAACATATTGAACACACATTCAGTCTAAGCAGTCTAACCACTCGACTGCTGCACAAATACCACTGCCAGCCTCAATGATATGTCGCAGAGACAGGGGATTTAGAATAGTACCGGTTTCTACTGGTAACTAGCACTGTGGAATATCTGCACCCTTTATTCTGCTCTGTTACTGTAAATCAATTCTGCCCAGTGTCTTCAATTAGACTCATGAACATAGCAGCGTGTCAACCTTCTCTTGTCTGGTTAAGGGAGGTAATGAAGAAATGGTTAAAACCATCCTACTACAGGAGTTCATTATTTTAACACTATATCATTAAAACATTCATTAGATTAATGCAAGTCAGCTATTTGCATTATAAACTGCATGAGAATGATTATAATGAAGCTCATTGGTCACACTGGATTCACTCCCTTGCCTTTGGCTCCTCCTGTCTGGGTACCATGGTGACATGCAGTACACACACTAAGGAGGAGAGAGAATGTATGTGCAGTGCTCATTTTTTAATCTGCTTCTATTGGTTCAAACAAGGCAATCTTAGTAAGGATACAGTCTCCCTTCTATAGAATTCCCTAGATTGTTAGAGAGTGTGGCACCTATGACATTATGACTTGTTTGGATGCACCACTGTAATGACAGCCTATGCTACATTATTAAAACTCAGTTTGGCATCCTTTCATGTAGTAGCACAGAGCAGTCCGGCATAGGAACTCTTAAGTGTCATTCAATCTCATGAACATCATGAAATATATAATAGAGGAGTTCACAGTCCTTATTAGCCAAAGACATTTCCTCTGTTCATGTAAATAAATCAGTCTTTAAAAGCTTTTACAGCGATTCAAGGGTTTGAGCATGTTAACTTAACTATTTGCATGCATTATCCCACAGGGAGTCTCTAATTTGCTGATAAAAACATTTAAGTATAGAAACATTTCTGTCTCAGTGAATGTGGTTTTAGTAGAGAGCAATGAGGACACCCCCCCCCCCCCCAGATGTGGAACGTCCATGAGGACAGCAGGGGGCTGGTGGTGGGGGGTGGGGATGGAGAGCCTGATTGCTATGCTGACTTTTAAGCCTGTCACCC
This sequence comes from Clupea harengus, assembly GCF_900700415.2. Classification (NCBI taxonomy): domain Eukaryota; kingdom Metazoa; phylum Chordata; class Actinopteri; order Clupeiformes; family Clupeidae; genus Clupea; species Clupea harengus. Next base: position 5,886,015 of record NC_045158.1, on the reverse strand, counting down.
CAGCAGCCCTTTGATCCCTTGGTCTCGGTCTGGAAGATTTCTCTACAGTTGCTCAGAGAGGCACACTTTCCCCCCATTCACTCCATTCTTCACCTCTCTCCCCTTGTGTCATTCACTCCATTCTTCACCTCTCTCCCCTTGTGTCATTCGACAGTCCATCTTCTCTCTCTGTGTTATTCTCAGCTTCTATTTTCTGCTGACTTTTGTACATCAGTCTGTTTCTCTGTTTCACTCTCTTCCTATTTCTTACGAGTAAAAATGCATCTCTTACATCTTAGATTCTCTGATGTATACTGTATGTTTATATGTATGTGTATACACACACAGAATATATACATATATATACATCTGAATAATTATTTACTTTTGCCTCCTTTCTACCTACCTCTGCTACTCCCTGTATTTGTATATAGTTATATAGTATATAACAGAAGTTACGCAAGGCCTTAAACCATATTTAATCTAATATTACCATATTACCTGTTATAAGACCACCTATGTAATTTATTGTCGTAACTATGCTTTGTTTCCATAGTAATGAAAGTAGGTTGCCATGGTAAATACCTTGTTCAGACAAAAATAACTAAGGCAGACTGACCATAACGATAAAAGATGCTTTTAGAGACCTTAAATCAAAAATTAAATACATGGTGTATTCTTTTTTCTTAACAAAAAAAACAGACTGAGGCTAATTCCTTGCTGCTGGCACAGCTAGTCGAGTAATTCATGTTGAACACACATAAACACGTCACACACAGGTACCTACAAAACATACATAGGACATTTCTTGTGAGCGAAAACAGCTGATACACAGCTGCCAAAACACACCGCATTCAAGTTGTCAGTTGGAGGGTAATGATGCATTTAAATCTATTTCTGCCAGTACACTTTTCCTGTCACAGCCTTTGTGTCTCTAGACCAAGCAACCCCCAATTCCTCAAAGCCTGAACACTCCAATCACTTGACGGTCCTTCCCCCCTACAAAGCGTGCAGCTGTGAGGAGACCTCCACCAGCTGGAATGGAAATGCAGAAAGAGATTCGACTCAGTACACCCAGAGAATACCAGGAGCCAATAACGTCAAATTCCCTTGACCTTCAGGTATTCCACAGAGCATATAGGCACACCTGTCCATTATTATTCCAGAAGCCTCCATGTCTTCGACTCTCATAGTTTAGGCTTAGAGCACTAACACAGCGATGTGGCACGCTGTGAAGGAAATGAATTACTCTGCGGGGAATTGATTTGCCTTGCTTACATAAACTGACAGGTGCAGAAAATACATAGTCTATATTCCAACTTTGTAAGTGGTTAAAATGGAAGTGGTACAGTAGGTTTTAGGTGAACCATATCTACCAACAAAGTCTTCAGCTGTGGTATACAGAAGTGTGGAAAGCTAATACCCTTTGAGGTCAAGGCTGTAAATGAATATTAAGACATGATACAATAAAATGATTCATCGCTGAAGCTTCCTCTCATTAGCATCAATATAGTAGCAAGAATTACAGACAAGGCTTTGGATTGTCTCTTCTTTTGACAACCTCCATGCATGCAATGTCTCCATATCAAGCAGCATGTCTGCAATGCCTAGGAATACATGCATTGACGAATGTGTATACCATTCACTGCCATTCAAATTTCTGTGGGTTAAACCCATAAGTGTACATGTATCTTGGCAGCCTGCTTGATCCCACTTTTAGGAGAATCATTCCAATGTCTTACTATATTACTGGCAATTTATGAATAAATTGGTTGACATAAGGGCATCCGCTCTTTGCAGGTTGTATCCCTCCCTTTTTAAAGACCGTGAAAACCAATTGAAGAAGGTCATGGACACTGGAGTCAAAATCAAGTTTTGTCATCAACTCTATTGGATTATGTAACTGAGCTGCATTATGCATTATCATGGAAAATTGAATTTACTCAGACTGATGTCATAGTGATTACATGAAGAAGGCCAGAGATGAAATATGTAAAACCAGGCTGTGGAAGGAAAGTGACAGAATGAAGAACACACACACACACACGCACACGCACACGCACACACACACGCACACACACACGAACACACGCGCACACACACACACACGAACACGCGCGCGCACACACACACATGAATGCGCGCGCGCACACGCACACACGCGCGCGCGCACACACACATGCACATGCACACTGGAGAAATTGACCAGACAGAAATACATGTCAAGCATCAAAAAGAGGGGCATCTGTAATTAAATGTACCCGCATATCTCAATGCAAGTAGAAAACAACAATTGCGGCAGCACCAAATGCGAGTGAATCTCAACCAACCAGAGCAGAGGGACCGGCACAGGGTGGCTCACAAAACAAGTGAAAGCAGTAGAGATAAGCAGATGGCAAAATAAACTAACCACAAGGAATGGACAAGAGAAGGCACAAAAACAGGAGTTTAGTTCACAGTTTGGAGCGAAGAATGCTTCTCCTACCTCACGCAGCTGAACCCTCACTTTAGTGATGGCCTTCAACCAACGCAGCCTGGAAGGAGGGAAAAGGGGCGGGCCATCCTCCAAGAAACTGCAATTAACACATAAGGAAGGAAACACATGAAGGACTGAACAGTAACAGTTAGCCTACTACATGCCAGCCGACAGCATTCCAACCAGAGTTATGCAGTCTATTTGACATTTTTGGCGTACACTCACTCATTCTGTGAGTATGCAGTAGATACTGAAATAACAAAAACACTGCTGTCTATTTGTTTTCAAGGTTAACAGTCTTCAAATTTTCCACAGTAATTCTGAATTTGAAATCAACTTTAAAGACTTTAAAGCCTGTGTGCCGTTTTACATAACATGAATCCATCTGCTGAAGCCTAGTACTTTATTTATTTTGTCTGTTTTGTGTTGCTTTGTTACGGTTTGTTTATTTATTGTTCATCTGTATTATGTACCCTCAATCAGGGCATTGCTGCAAAAGAGCCCTGTGCTCAATCAATTCTCCCTGAATAAATAATGATTATGATGATTATGATGATATGTAACAGGTGTGTAGCCCCCTGAATTAATGCAGTGCTACTCCCACATACAGTGACACAGTATACCTTATCTGCTTTTCAGGCTTTCTGTCACGAATCTCGAGTGGCTTGGCAGGGACAATCTGCTGTTTTATGTCTTCCTTCACACCAGGCTCTGGAACAGGCTTCAGCTCCTTCTCCTCGCTCTCTGCTTCCTTAATGTCCTCGCAGACGGACTGCTGGGCCTTGAGGGAGGGTTGGCGGCTGGTGGAGGTGCTTTTGAGGTGTGAGCCCTCTGACTCACTTCGGTCCTCCATGTCGGAGGAATACGGCGAGCTGGCCTGGCTGACGTTACCAGACGACCCAAACCGATTACTATCCACGGGACTGCGTTGAGAGATACACAGAAAGTCATTATCAAGTAGACAAGTAGAAGTTTGAGTTCTAAAAGTAGTCAAAGCTGTGTTTGACAATGCACTGAAACAGCTCATTCTACTAATTAGTTCCAAATGCTGACTGTAGATGGGGAACTCAAAACACTGGTGAGAACTTTTACTCTCTTGAACTGGATTGTACATGTTGGCATCTTGAAGACAGGTTCATGAGGTTGAACAGGAATTAGAGGGATGCAATATCTCATTACTGAACAGGGGGGATTTGGGAAAGTAGTTAATTACGACTATGTGGGTCACTATGAATACAATTCTACAGAACACAGGATCACATTACTCAATGTGATCACTTTTAAAGTGATAGTACAGACATGGGAAGATTACATCTATGATTTTCTATCTCAAATAACTTATATTGTATCATGAAATGTTTGTATATCATAGTACTGATTCACATCAGTGAATCACATAAACCTCCCAGCACTTACATTGTACGTGAAGTACGGATCAGAAAGCAAATTTAGTCATTCATTTAATCTATATTCCAGAGCACATCTTATCAATAGCTTGAAGAGTTATCAAAACTTATTTTGTTTATGGAATTTCACGTGTATCTCAGGAACCAAGGTAGTAGTTTTGTTGTGTCACCAATTACACACCATGTTATGTTTGGATTGTGAGGTTCAACTCAGGTGTCATTGCATACTCATATAATAACAACATGAGACACATTTGAGGTCTGGATTGACATGTGGATGTGTGATAATGAACAGGGACGACACGACTGAACATTTCTTGTTGAGTCAAACAACATAAACACTACTTATTGCCTACATATAAACATTTCCCTAAAAATAACTGAATCAGTGAGAAGGAAAAGAACAAATCAAAGTCAAACAAATATCAACAACTAGGAAAGGTTATGTTAAAAACAAGGGGTGATATGAAAGCATAATAAATGGATTTATTTGACCACTTATTATGTGTCTACTAGCCTTTTAATGTCTTTCTTCAGTGGGCTGATTGGTGGCTCTTCACTTTTCAGATCTGTGGAAGGAACAGGAGGGGTTTCCTGGCTTTTGTCTTCTTCATCACTTGGCAGTGCAGGTTGCCCCTTAAGTGTCTCAGAGCTGCCTTGACTTGTGCCTAAGCTCCGTATCATATCTGAAGAGTCAGGGCCCTCGGTATCACTGGCATCTGCACTACCAGTTATATCTGAATCTACACTAGCCATTCTATGAATCCCTGGCTCACCCGTTGGTCTGCCATCTTCAGCAAAGGTAACTTCCTTAGACTTGGGTTGAGTGGTAATTGGGGGTGGTGTTTGAGGAGTGGGAGTCTCGGAGGGAGCTGAGAAGGGGAAGCCTATCTTCTTTCCAAACATGGATGGAGCAGATTCCTCCTTTTTGTCGGCTGGCTTTTCATCTTGGAACAGGCCTACTGAGAAACCTTTGAGGCCAGAGAAGAGGCTTCCACTCTCTGGCTGTGGTTCCTGTTGTGGTTTGGTAGCAGGGGGAGAGGAGGGGGAGCTCGAGAACAATGAGCCAAAGGGTTTGGCGGTTTCTGTTACTCCTGACATGAATCCAAAACTGGGAGCAGATAGCCCTGGTATATCAAATATGCCTTTAGCTGAGGAAGGCTCTGGTTCTGGAGGAGCTTTACTTTCTGCATCAATTGTTGCAGTGCTGTCTCCCTCTGTGTTGGGAGTGACATCTGCTTGAGGAACATTGTCTTCTCTCTGAGTTGATTGATGTTCTTCAGTTGCTGGCTTCTCAGACATGGTACTGTCATCTTTATTTGGTATCTCAGGCCCAGAATCTTTGGCTGTTTCTGAGTCAGCTTCCCCTTCTTCTGATGCAATTTTATTGGAATCAGAAACTTCGGCTTTTGAGTCCTCTGCTTCAGGTGCTTCAGTAATTTGACTATCAGGTCCTGTTTTTTCTTCACCAGTTCTGTCTGTCGGCTCAGGCTGAAATTCTGAATCCACTGCTGGCTTAGTGTCTGTTGCTTTGGGCGAGTCTGGTGCCTTGAACATACCAAACAGGTCACCAGTTAGGGACTCTGTTGGAAGACTACTTGGCAAGTTAAAGAAGGAGCTCTTCTGCTGTGGTGGAGCACCTGTGGCTGGGGTGGGGTCTGATTTAAAGAATGAAGTCTGTGGTACTGAAAAAAAGCTGCTGGTTGCTGGTTTGCTTGGAGTACTTGGCCCAGAGAACATAGACATGAATCCAGAGAATGGAGCTGGTTCAGGTGTTTTTTGAGACCCTGCCATTCTCGGTCCTCCCATTCTTGGTCCACCCATTCTTGGTCCTCCCATTCTTGGATCTCCCATCCTTGGTCCTCCCATTCTTGGTCCACCCATTCTTGGTCCTCCCATTCTCGGATCTCCCATCCTTGGTCCTCCCATTCTCGGATCTGCCATCCTTGGTCCTCCCATTCTCGGATCTCCCATCCTTGGTCCTTCCATTCTCGGATCGCCCATCCTTGGTCCCCCCATTCTAGGATCTCCCATCATTGGTCCTCTTGGTCCCATTCCTGGAACAGGCTGTGGGGGTGGTTGAGATGGAGGGGAAAGTGGTGCTCCTTCCATTGTTTTTTCTGTCGCTACTGGTTGTTCCGTAATGATAGATCCCTCTATAGTAACTGGCTTTTCAGCCAAAGCATTTTCATCACTTTTAGCCTCTTTTTCGATTTCCATTTTGCTTTCAGCTTCCACAGGTTTTTCAGACTCCACAGATTCCTCCACTGATGATTCTGGTTTTGTTGTTTCTGAAGGCTTCTCTGATTCACTTGATATCTCCGGTTCTATATGTGATTCAGCTTCCTCAGGTTTTTCACCTTCAACAGATTTGTCAGAGTCCAGTAGTTTTTCTGATCTTAATATTTCCTCTGATTCATGAGGTTTATCACACTCCAAAGAATTTTCTGTTTCAGAGTGTTTTTCTGACTCTAGGGGTTCTTCTGACTCCAATGATTTGTGTGTTTCTTTTACCTCTGCTTCTGATTCTGTTGTTTCATGTTTGTCAGATTCTGATATTCTTTCTGTTTCTATCTGTCTGTCTAAATCTTCCTTAGATTCCTCAGATTTGTCAAGTTCAGTTGGCTGTTCCAATTGGGAAGGCTGTCCAGTTTCCATGGATGCCTCAGATTCTAACTTTAGATCTTTAGTTGCTTGATCTTCAGTGGTTACATCTTCGGTTGATGAAACCTGCATTTCCACTGATGGTTTTTCAGCACCTTCCTGCAAACCTGACAAAGGTTGCTCTTGATCTGGTAGCTCACCTTGCGAATGAGGTGTCACAGACTCTGGCTCTGTCTTTTCCACTTGTATGTCTTGAATATCAGGTGGAGTAATTTCCACTTTTTCATTGCTTGGGACATCACTAGACGATTGCTCAGTTTCAGCAATAAGCTTTTGGTCCAAGCTAGGCTGATCTTCCACTGGCACGGTCTCTGCCCCTGTGTCATTATTAATAGTTGACTGGCTGTCATCTTTAACATCTACCACCTGGCTAGGTTCAGTTTCATCTTTTCTGTCATCCATTGGCACATCTGGTTTCTTTTCCTCCATAAATGACATGTTAAGAAGACCAAATCCACCAGACTTTGATTTGTTTTGCTCGGGACCTCCTCCAAGTGAGAACACTGACGGAACTTTAAAGAGACTCTCTGGCTCCTGAGGCTTAGATGCCTCTTCTGATCCACTTTGCTGTGCCTGAGGAGCAGCTCCACCAAACATTGATAGAAATCCTTTGCCTTGTGGTTCACTAGGTGCTGGAGTTGAGGGCTGAGGACTGGACCCTCCAAACATGGAGAACAAACCAGATCCAGACACAGGTGCAGTGGGCCCTCTTGGACCTGCAGGTGGCTGTGGACTAGGACCACCAAACATTGAAAATAACCCTTTTCCTTGTTCTTGAGGTGGGGGTCCTCTGGGTGGAGCACCTCCAGCGGTGGGACCTCTTGGACCTGGCCCTCTAAATGGTGCACCTCCAGGAGCAGGGCCTCTTGGACCTGGCCCTCTAAATGGTGCACCTCCAGGAGCAGGGCCTCTTGGACCTGGTCCTCTAGGTGTTGCACCACCAGGGGGAGGACCTCTTGGGCCAGGTCCTCTGGGTTGAACACTTCCTGGGGGAGGACCTCTTGGGCCAGGTGGTGGCTGAGATGAGGGTCCACCGAACATTGAAAATAATCCTTTGCTTGGGGGTTCACTGGGTTTACTTTGAGACTCACTTTGAGTTTGCTGAGGACTAGGCCCACCAAACATGGAGAATAAGCCTGTTCCTGGGGATTCTTTAGCAGATGAACCAGGAATGATGCCACCAAGTATAGATGACCCACTCTGGGGTGAACCGGAGGCCCCTCCTCCAAACATTGAGAACATACCTTTAGCAACTGGTTCCTCAGGTACAGAACTTCCTTCTGGACCAGCCTGTGTTGTGGAATCATCCTCTCTGGGTGGAGAGGGCATGGGTTTTTCCTCTTTTTCTTGAACAGATGTTTCAGGTTGGGAGGTCTGTTCAGACTGTGTAACCCCTGAGTCTGGAATTTCCTGCTTAGGTGTATCTGGCTCAGGTACAGAATCACTAGGCTGAGACTCTTCTTCCACTGTTGCTGGAAAATCTTTTAATCCAGGGGATATTATTTGTGGATCTGAAGTGGAGCTCAGGCCCTCAGAGACAGTACTGTCCTCTTTCGGTGACACCTCTGGGGTGCTCGGTGGACATGGGATTGCTTTCTCTGCGTCAGCAGCCTCTGATGGTGCAGCTGGACTAGACTGCACAACCTCAGAGTCTAAAAGTTCTTCTTTCTGTGTAAAGGGCTGAATAGATTCTCTAGAGAGTGTCAAATCTTCCATTGGTGGAGGACTCTCCTTTGTTTCTTGTGGACTTTCATCTGGTACTGAAGGTGTCTCAGAGACAGAGCTTTCATCTTTGAGTGAAGCAGACTGGGGACTCATGTCACTACAAACGGGAGTGTCAATCTGAGTTTTGAGAACATCTGATAACTCTGAGGAGACAAGCTTCTTTACGGTTGTTGGAACCTCTTCAGCTGGGACTGACTGAAGTTCAGGCTCTGTACTCTCTGACTGAGGAGGCAACTCCTCACTACAAACGGGAGTGTCAGTCTGAGTTTTGAGAACATCTGATAACTCTGAGGAGACAAGCTTCTCTATGGTTGTTGGAACCTCTTCAGCTGGGACTGACTGAAGTTCAGGCTCTGTACTCTCTGACTGAGGAGGCAACTCCTCACATTTGTTTGATATTGTGTCTTCTTTATCAGAAGAAATCATAGGTGGCTCTGTTACCTCCTCCGTAAGTTTATCTGTAATTACCTGGCTTGGAGTTGACTGCATGTCACAGGAAACTGCTATTTTGTCTCTATCGACTGGCTCGCTAACCGAATCCACTGCCTGATATTTATCTAGATTTTCTTCAGCGATAACCTCGTTTTCAGTGCAGGATTCACTGTCTGACAATACACCCACCTCATCTTCCGGTGTACTTGCTGCTGAAAGGATAATTTGGGGTATGACCATTTGTCTGAGTTCAGGCCTTAGCACATAATCTATAGGCAGATCAGTTGGTGGCGTAACATCAGAAGACACTTTGCCATTTTTATCCAAAGGTTTTGTGTCAGGCACTGACTGTACTGGAGGTGCGGGCTGAATTGCACTGATATTACTCAGGGCCTCAGTAGACTGAGTGGATATTTCAGTTGTACTCTGAGGTGTGGCTGGTTGAAGGACATCAGCATCTGATTTGCAACTTGTTGAGATTTCAGTAATCAGTGTGGCAGATTCACTAAACATAGAAAATGCTCCTTTTCCGGATGTGTCAATACATGGAGATAATGGTGGAGGTTCTGATGCAGTAGGCAAAGAAGTGGATGTATTCAACACGGGAGGCAATATCCTGGGTGGCACATCTGTGGTTGGTGATGTGATTGGGGTTTGGCTTGGATATGCCCCTTGTAAATCCAAAGGAGTTGGACTTGATGGAGTTTGAGCAGTTCTTATTTCTTTGACTGACACCTCATTTGATGGACCTGGAGCAGATGTAGATGCCACTATGGCAGTTGTATGGGGCCTTATCTCCTCAACTGATACAGAGTCTTGAACTCTTGTTTCATCAGAGCTGCTAACAGTTTCATCTGACAACTTTGGAGGTGTTCTCCTGGCGAAAGTTCCTGGTGAAGCCTCTTTAGTGGCTTCAGTAGTCTGGGAATCTGTACCACTAAACATGGAGATAAGCCCTTGGACAGATCCTGTAGAAGTTTTAGAGACTGCCGGATCCTGATTTTGGTTAGCCTGTGTTGCATGCACTTTCATCATTAATGGCTTACTTTGCGGCTCTGGGAACGACGATGGGCTAGCTGTGGTAATCTGGGAACTAGATCCAGTGAATCTCGAAGCAAGATTTTTTACACTATCTTGTGATGTCACTGCCTGTGCTGGAGTCTCAACAATTAAGGGAATACCAGCAACTTCTTCATTTGTATCTATAGATGTTGACTTCTTCTTCATGAGAGGCAGAGCTCCAGTCTGTTTTCTTACTTCAGGTTCTCTCTCTTTTGGCTTTGATGACATATCAAGAGTACCTGTAATGAGATTTGCAGGTGCTGATTCATTAGCCAGAGAAGTTTGCCGGGTAAGGATAATTGGCTTACTACCTGTTGGAGATGAAGGAGGAGGCTGTTCTGTTATTGCTGAGAAAACAGGAGACACACTCCTTGAGGAAAATCCAGATCCAGAGACACTAGGAGGGCTATCCAGAGTGCCAATTTCAATAACAACATGCCCTGCCCCTGGAGATGATTGCTGAAGAGCAGAAGCTGGATGTGATACTACTGGTACTGGTGCTTCAACAATTAAGGGGACACCTGCCACTTCCTCACATATATCTATAGATGTTGACTTTTTCCTCACAAGTGGCAGTGCCTCAGTCTGATTTCTTACTTCAGAAGGTTTCTCCTCTGGCTTTGCTGACATATCAAGAGTATTTTTAATGAGGCTTGCTGGGACAGATTCACTTGAAAGAGATGTCTGTCGAGTAAGGACAATCTGCTTACTGCGTGTTGGAGATACAGGAGGGGGCTCCATTTCATACGGTTTCATGACTGGTGTAGATGATCTAACTACCTCACTGATAACGTTTGCAGGTGGAATAGTTTTCTGATAGGTCTGGGATACATTAGTAGGAACTGGTGATACAGCATAGGATTCTCCTGTGATTCTTTTGGCTACAGGAGATGCACCACTCTCAATGCTTGGAGACAGTTGTTGCACATTTGATGGTGGATAAATCAATGTGGTGGTCTTAGCTTCGACTGAAGGTGAACTTTCTTCATCTAAACCTATTATTGATACTTGTTTAACAAGACCTTTTGGCCTTGAAGATACAACTTGGGGTTTGGTTTCTGCAACATAGGTAGGCTGTCTTAACCCAGGGATCACTGTCTGTTGCATGTCTGTTTGAGCATGCATATGAACTCCTTGATTTACTTGTTGATACATGATAGGTGCAGAAGAGGTTGGTTGTTGTTGCGCAGTGGGTTTCATCCTTGAATCCCCAACCAGACCTTCATGTTTAAATGTCTCTGTGGCAGTACCAGCAACTTCAGTGCGAGGCATTTCAGGTACATTCCTTTGCACAGTATATGGAGGCTGTGCTGCCGATCTTTGACTGGATTGTTCCGTTAAGTTAACCTGCACAGCAGGTACTCTTTGCCCTGTATGAACATCAGTAAGGCTTACACTGTTTTGCTGGACCTCAGGATTCTGAGGCACATTTTGACTTTGACTCTGCCTTCTTTGAGGGACTGAACTGAGGGAGGATCTACGGAATGAAGACTGAGTCTTATAAGATGAGAGGTCTTTGACTCCCTGCTCATTTGTGTCCATGTATTTGTCGTGCTCTATCTCAACTGTCAAGTCCACAACCCTGGTGTGTAATTTCTGCTGATGTGGCTGTTGACTATATGGCCGTCTACTCTCAAAATCGGATTTATTTTCCTTACGTGTAGAGAAATCCATGACTTGCCCAGGCCGAAGCACAGGAGAATATTTTGGAAGTGTGTCCATTGTAATTTTTACAGAACAGTCCATAGGTTTGTTATTTGGTTGAATGTTTGTAAGTTGCTGTCTTGGAGCAGGGAAGACTCCATTGCAATGATATGTAGGAATTTCCTGTCGTAGTACTGATTCAGTTGTGTGACGTCCAATCAGATTTGGTGTTTGCTCTGACTGAATATTTTCTTTGGGCAATGTCACCAGCTGTTTTTCTGGAACTTGTTCCTTGGCTGAGGGTGGTTCAACAACTAATGGTACACCAACAGAATCTTGCCTGTACTTTTTAATGTCAGGTTTAGTCTTTACTAATGCCACTGCCCCATTGCATTCTATTCCACCAACTTCCTTAGCAGGTTTACAGGCTAATTTTGGTGACATATCAATAGTGTGTTGGACAGAATTTGCAGGAGCAGAGGCTGCTTTGTAATGCTGGACTATGGGTTGCATTGCCTTTGCAGACACAGGTTGTGCTTTTGTTTGTGCTCCTGAACATACGGGCTCCTTCTTAACCTCAGTTGTCTGTGAAACACTTTGGGGAGGCAGTTGTGGAGGCTGCTGCTGTTGTGGAGAGGGTTCCTTAATCAAAGAGACTCCAACAATATCTTCTCTGATGTCCAGACTTTCAGACATGGTCTTCACTAGAGCCACTGCCCCACTTGATGACACCTCTTTCACCTCAGCTGGCTTTGCTTTTGACTTTGGTGACATATCAAGTACATGTTTAACAGAATTGGCGGGTGCAGATGTTTTCTGGGAGGTTTGCATGTGGCCATGTTGAATAATGGAAGACTGCTGGGCTCCAGCTACCTGGTCTGCTAGAGGTGCTGTCACTGAAGATGCTTTCGCTTGGCTCACCTGCAGTGGTCCTTCAGAATTTCGCTGACTTGGCTTAAGGTTTTTAGAGAGTGTGCCACATTCATGGGTTTTCTCTTGAGGGGTCAAGGGTTCCACAATTAGGGGAACACCAAATGAATCATCCCTAGTTTTCAGCCTGCCAGTTGGACAACTTTTAACCAATGACACTGCTTCATTTAGACAGGGTTTAGCGGTTTCTTCACATAGTTTATCTGATGGCTCAGTTGGTTTTGGTGACATATCAAGTGTACTTCTGATAGAATTGGCAGGAGCCGTTGGTATTTGATGGGACAGAGCAGTAGCGTCTAAAGAGCAAGGGCTTCTTCTGATAGACCGAGTGGCTAGACGAGAATCCAGAGAAAGTCTTCTGGAACTGGTAAACACAGGGCTTTCTGGGTATGACACATGTTGTGGCTGAGATGAACTAAGATCTAAGCTTTGCTGAGATTTGATGACGGGTTGTGACGGCCTCCTTCTTTCACAAGGCCTTTCTTGTTGTATTGCTGAATCAACAACAAGAGGTACACCGATAGAGTCTTTGTAAACGTCAGCAAATAAAGTAACTTTATTCCTAACAAGAGAGACTACTTCAGTGTCAGAAGCCTCACATGATGTTTCAGATGGTTTCCCTGGCTTTGTCATTGGCTTTGATGACATGTCAATTGTGCTTTTGATTGTGTTGGCAGGAGCTGTTGGTACTCGATGGGACAGAGCAGTAGTTTCTGGAGAGCAAGAGCTTCTTCTGATAGACCGAGTGGCTAGACGAGAATCCAGAGAAAGTCCTCTGGATCTGGTAAACACAGGGCTTTCTGGGTATGACACAGGGTGTGGCTGAAATGCACTAAGATCTAAGCTTTGCTGAGATTTGATGATGGGTTGTGACTGCCTCCTTCTTTCACAAGGCCTTTCTTGTTGTATTGCTGAATCAACAACAAGAGGTACACCAATAGAGTCTTTGTAAACGTCAGCAAATAAAGTAACTTTATTCCTAACAAGAGAGACTACTTCAGTGTCAGAAGCCTCACATGATGTTTCAGATGGTTTCCCTGGCTTTGTCATTGGCTTTGATGACATGTCAATTGTGCTTTTGATTGTGTTGGCAGGAGCTGTTGGTACTCGATCGGACAGAGCAGTAGTTTCTGGAGAGCAAGAGCTTTTTCTGATAGACAGAGTGGCTAGACGGGAATCCAGAGAAAGTGTTCTGGACCTGGTAAACACAGGGCTTTCTGGGTATGACACAGGGTGTGGCTGAGATGAACTAAGATCTAAGCTTTGCTGAAATCTGATGACGGGTTGGGACTGCCTCCTTCTTTCACAAGGCCTTTCTTGTGGTATTGCTGAATCAACAACAAGAGGTACACCAATAGAGTCTTTGTAAACGTCAGCAAATGAAGTAACTTTGTTCCTAACAAGAGAGACTACTTCAGTGTCAGAAGCCTCACATGATGTTTCAGATGGTTTCTCTGGCTTTGTCATTGGCTTTGATGACATGTCAATTGTCCTTTTGATTGTGTTGGCTGGTGTTGTAATCTTGTATGGACGAGGTGCTGTTTGAACTGATACCATAGATTCATTTAGCATAGATGGTTCCCGTTTGAGAACAGCACGCTTATTTTCAGTTTGACTTTGCCTCTGTAAATCTGGAGTAATGATTCTAGGTATTTGACTTCTGGATGGAGATTTTTGTGATTGTTCTGTAGATGTCATGATCTGGCCTTGTAAAGCTACACAGGGCTGAGTCCTCAAATGATCCACAACTTGTGAATATTTGCTGTTTGATAAAGGTGTTGAACCAGAGTTCTGTGGTGGAGCCTCACTTAACTGATCTGATCCCTTGTGATTGAATTTAGGAGACATATCTATTGGACGGTTGGGACTTGAGGATCGTGTTCCAAACAACTGGTTAGAAGTGGTGAATCCACCCTGTGACTGTTTTGGCTTATCCTTTGATGAAGGTACCGAATCAACCACAGGAGTCTCGATATCAGCTTCTCTTGACTTATGTGATTTATTTTGACTTAACATTGGTGATTTATCAAATGGACAATCAGGGCTTGAAGATCGACTTCCGAAAAGTGGATAGTTATCAGGACTTCCTGACCGCTGATTTGCCATTGTATTTAGAGTGCAGTTAGGTAGTCTTGGAGATGGAAGGGTTTGTAAAACCAAAGAATCCAATTCTACATCTTTGTTTTCTACTACAACAGTCAGATCCATCACATTTTTCTCTTTAGCACTTGATGTGTGTGTTTCTTGGTTCACATTTTTAGCTTGCTTTGTTTTGTATTTACTGAAGTCCATAGCATGTACTATGGAAACGATTTTAACAGATCCCTCTGCTGGTTGTGACGGTGTCTTGAGATTTTGGCTTTTATCCTGTTTTTGTAATGATGAGGAAAAATCTAAAGCTTTATCACAAAATTGAGAATCAGTGGGCTTCACATCCTTGCTACTTTGAGTAATGTGATGATAAAGTATGGGGGACCTGGGAGAACTAGCTCCATGCACAGTTCCATTCAGCTGTTGAGCATCACGTGGTGATGCAGACGCTGCAGATTTTGTTGACTGAGATGTCAAAGTAGGCTGTCTTCCAAGTTGTGGTCTGGGAGAGGATGAGGGGGAGGGTGAAGTTGGAGTAGATGTGGGAGGTGTGGGCAATACACGAGCTCTGATAGAGCCAGTGGTTTGAGCCATGTTACCTTGGGCCTCATCACCTTTAGACATTTTAGATTTCAGACTCTGAAAACCTGAGCCTAAGATACTTGATTGTTTATCCACAGGTGTGCCCCTTTGGTTAGACAGAGAAGGCTCTGCCTTAGAGAGTTCAGATGATGTACCAGATGGTGTAGCCTTGCCTACAAAATCTCCAATAGCTGAGAACAGAGAGGTTCCCTTTTGTTTTTGCTGCTGCTGGTCAATTGTCTTGTCATCCACATATCCTACCCTGATTTCGGGTATTGGGGGTCGCTTGTTTGCAGAGGTATATTGCCTATAAGATAAAGATGAATTGTAAGCAGCTGTGGTAGTGGATCCTGGGCCAGACACTTCCGGAAAAAGATCCTTAATTCCTTGGTTCTTCCAATATGGACCTCCGTGACTTCCTCTTCTCATGTTACCTGTGAGATCATCTGCTTCCAATTGCTCTGTTTGAAAGGGCATACCTGGTTGTGTTGTGCCCATTTGAATTTTTTTCAGTTTACACATAGTGAAATCAACGGCCTGCTCATTCTGTGCAGTGATGGACTCCTCAAACATCTGAGAGAAACGCTCTAGATTCATATTCATTATTTTGTCTCCTTTCTGAAGAGCTGAAGTCAAATCCTCTGGAGCATTGAGCAGCTGTGAATCCTTCAGATCTTGATCTGGAGTCCAAAGAGCAACATCTTCTTGAAGTGGGATTTTGAATCCACAGAGTGTAACCTTAGGATCATTCAATTGCTGTGGCATATTTGATATATTACCAGTAGTCTTATTCTCAGGAGAGGCACATGCATAAAGGTGTTTTCCAGCCCTGTCAGTTAGCAGAGAGTATATGAACTCCTGATCTGTGTAAACATAATACCCACAATCCCCTGCTTCAGCAGGCCACCACATGCCTTGTTCTAAGAGTGAAAGCCACTGCTGATACCACTCAGAATCTTCACAATGGGTGTCATCATCTTCTTCTCTCTTCAGTCCAGCTGAGCTACTAAGGTCGACAGCACCATTGGTCAGGTCCACAGCGCCTTTTTTACGTTGAAGTCGCTGTAAGAACTCCATTGCTGATTTAAGATCAAACTCATTCTTAAGCAGCTCAGAACTGACCACTTTATTTTCAGCAGAAGGCTTGCTCTGTGCGTTGCAGTCAGTAAGAGACTGACACCTGCTTAGTTTTGGTGGCTTTTCTGTTGAGAGGTTAAGGGCTTCGCCTTTTGCAATCCAAGGCTTTCCACTCTGAATTCCATTTTGCCTAGTAACATCCTCTATATTGGCACAGCTGCTCCAGCGTTTCCTGTCTCGACAGCTCATGTCAAAAAGTATTACGTCCTCCTCATCTTTTTGGTTACTGCCATTCTGAAGAGGCTGGCTTGCCATGTCCCTCCAAGGGTGTGAGGGGATGTGGAACTGACTGGAATCGACATCTTTGGGATGCCACCTTTCCGGAGCCTCCCTCAACACCGCTCTCATAGGTGGTTCATAAACCTGATTTTCTACATAAGATTCCTCAGACTGTGCTGCAAGAGCCTCTGCTAAAGCAAACTCATTAAGCTGTTGCCAGAGGAGGGCCTCTATGAGGCACTGATATTCATACAGCTCTGGGGGAATCACGCCATTTTCTGCAAATGAATAGAGCAAATCCTGATAGCCATACTCCCGTGATGTGCCATACAGGAGACGCTGAATCTCCTCCAAATACCTTTGTGTAGCGGACTGCGGTAATTGGGGGTGACTTTGAGCTTGTTCAGAACCACCGGGTGTGGTTGGAACTTTGATGCTGCTTGATACAACAGCATCAAGAGTTTCATTTTGTTTGGGAAGAATACGGTCAAGGACACTCCTTTCTGATTCTTTACTGGTTGTTGGAGTAGAACTTTCATTGGGCCCTAATTTGAATATACTAGAAAGCAAACCTGGAGTGCTGCTACTAGTGCTTGTTTTCACATCATCTTTGACATCATGAGAGGCTGCTGACTCTTGTGGTTTAGATGTGACAGGCTCCTCATTTGTGCCAAATAATCCAGACAAAAAGCCCTTTTGGCCAGCAGCTTTCAAGTCTTTTTCCACTACATTATCTTGCGATGACTGAATATCCACTGGTTTGGTTCTCTGGATCTGTGGCCGACTTTGTCCAGGTTTAACTCCTTGACCAGGTTGTTCTTGTTGTTGCGTCTGTTTTGATATCTGGCTAGCAGGACTCTGATTATCCAATGGCGTTTCTTCGGTGGCTGCAGTCAGCTTGTTCAAGAAACCAGACAAAATCCCACCAGATTCAGGCTGCTGTGCACTCTGAGGAGACTTACCAGCAGGTTGTACTGATTGACCGATGGGTTGAGCTTGCTGCTGAGCAACATCTGGTGTGGCAAGCTTCATAATGCTAGAGAACAGACCGCCTGACTGGCCCTGTTGCTGGGCGGACGCCTGCTGAGTTGGCTTGGTGTCATCCCCCTGAACAGCTTGCTTATTCCCTGGTTGCTGACTGCCAGGCTGTGGCTGGGCAGGCTGGCTCAAAGTTGTACTGTCTGTATTACCCATCTTTAGAAGCCCAGACAGAAGTCCTCCAGACTGACTAGGTTGGTGAGGTTGCTGGTTTGATGGCTGGTTCCTCCCTGGAGGACCTTGCTTCCCAGGGGGTGGCTGTGGTTGCTGAGGAGGCGTGTCTACTGCTGCCAACTTATTCAGGAACCCAGAAAACAATCCCGCCTGCTGAGGCTCAGGTGCTGGCTGTGGAGGAATTTGAGTTTGTCTCTGCAACGGTTGTCTGTTGCCCTGTTGCTGCTGCTGATTTGGCCTATTTGTAGGAGGACCTTGCTGTGGTGTTGGTGCTTGATTTGTGGAAAACAACCCAGACAAAAATCCCCCCTGTTGTGGTTGTGGTTGTGGCGCACTCTGATTTTGATTGGGTTTGTTCACCTGTTGAGAGGGTTGACTGCCCTGTGGTGGTTCTGGTGGTGTGTCAGTAAGCTTGCTAAATAGCCCAGACAGCATCCCCCCTGCTCCACTCTGGGGTGGTTGTTGAGCAGGAACTTGATTCTGCCTCTGTAGATTCTGTCTGTTGGCCTGTTGATTACCAGGTTGACTGGGTTGCTGCTGGGGTCCTGAGGGTTGGCTGGGAGCATTACTAGCCGGACCAGCACTACCAAACAGACCAGAAAGAAAACCGCCCTGCTGTGCTGGTGGCTGCTGTGCTGGTGGCTGCTGGGGTGGCTTGGGAGATTGTGTTGACTGCTGGTCAGCAGGTGCTGCTTGTTGTGACGGTGTTGCAGTTTCTGCTAGTTTATTGAAAAAGCCAGATAACATGCCACCTGCTGGACCAGAAGGAGGTTGCTGAGGTTGCTGAGGTTGCTGAGCTTGCGCTTGGTTAGTTCCACCTGATGGTGGCTGTGCTGGAGGTTGTTGTATGTTTTCTGTGAGTTTAAGCAACCCACCAAAAAGTCCTCCGGACTGACTAGGAGGAGGTCCAGTTTGCTGAGGTGGCTTCTGATTTTGGCTCTCCTGATGCTGCTGCTGCTGTTGATCTTCTTGTTGATTACCTGGTTGTTGAGTCTGAGCAGAGGCTGGCTGTTCTTGTGTTGGCAGCTCAGAGGAAGCGAATTTAAGTAGCCCTGATAAGATGCCGCCTGTTTGACTCTGGGCTGCGCTGCCATCTTGTGGTGCAGCTTGACTTGTAGTGGTGTTTTGAGCAGACTGACCACTTGCAGAGTCGGTTGCTGTAGGAGGGGATTGGGGGCCTGAAACGGTATCAGAAGCCATTTTTAAGAGTCCAGAAAAAAGTCCACCTGTTTGAGGGGGAGTGGCTTGTTGTGAGGGATCTTTCTGTGTTTCAGTGCCTTGGTCTCCTGGAGGCTTTGTACCTGCCGTAGGTCCAGCCGCGTTTTCAGGAGTGGCCATTTTGAAAAGCCCTGACAACAACCCTCCTGTCTGAGGTGGGCCAGCACTTTGCTGCGGCTGACTTTGAGGTGGAGTGACTATTTGTGAAGCAGATGATAAAAACCCAGAGAGCAAGCCACCCTGTGGAGCACTAGCCTGAGGTTTATTTCCACTAGGTACCTCCTCAGAGGAGGTACGTTTGAGCAGCCCAGAAAGAAAACCTTGTGGCTGAGGTTGAGCTTGCGCATCGGATGGTGGCTTAGCCTCAGACTGGGCCGTAATGTCGCCTGGAGTAGCACTCTCAGCCTGGACCTCTGAACTTAGCTTTATTTGATCAGAGTCGGCTTGAGTAGCCAGCTTAGATTGTTGTTTTGGGGTGCTGTCTGTGTTAGAATCTCCAACAGCTTTCTGCTCCTCCTCAGCTGTTTTTTCCTGGGTGGCTTCTGTTGAAGGTTTGGGGGGTGGTGACACTGCCTGAGGTTCAGGTGTTGCTTTAAACAGGTTGGAAAACCATCCAGTGTTGTTGTTTCCCTTTGGTGCACTTTCTAGGAGAGCTGCACGGCTTTGTGGGGGTGATTTTGGGCCACTTTGAGGACTTTCTGTTTTAGGGACATTTGTATCTTCACCAGTAGCAAATTTCAGAAGTCCAGAGAGCATTCCCCCCTCTGGTTTGGGTGCCTGCGGGGCAGATGCATCTGAGGTAAGAAAAGGTACCTTTATTTTTCCTGCGATTGAAGAAGCTATGTCTTCTGTCTTTGGTGCAGCAGTATTATCTGTGGGTTTAAACATCGAAAACAAAGATGGACTTTCACTTTGAGCTGGTTTGTCATTAGCCCCAGAGATAATCGAGGTAAATGACTTTTTGAAAGGACTGAAAAACCCAGTTTCCTCAGTAGCGTCTGGCTTAACTTCAGGTTTTGGAGATGCTCTTCTTGGTTGAATATCAGGTATTTCTCCCGAGGACTCCGTCTCAGGAAGAAGCTCTTGGGAACCACTTGCACTTGCGACACTCTGTGGCCTATCACAAGAATCTGCATGAATACCTTCAACAGATAAATTCTGTGATCTATCAACGGATCCCTCTTTCGACCCTACTGACCCACTGCTGCCAGCATCTCCAGCTGGCTGTACTGCAGCATCTCCAGCTGCTTTGTCTGAAAAAAGCCTTAAAGGGTTAAGTCTTCCAAGCACAGAGGTTGGCTGGCTTGCTTCCTGTGCTTGATTTCCTGCACCGCCAGCACTGTCAGATGCCCCCGAGGAAGCTGCTCCCGCTTGTGGACTGGGCTCGGGAGACCCAAATGGAAGAAGAGACTGTAGGGAGAACTTCCTATCAGCTGTGGCTCCCTGATGGGCAGGTGGCACAATGGCAACAGGGGTTGGACTGGAGGAGGTTTTGGGAATGAAGGAGAAGAGTTTAGACATCCCAGATTCTGCTTGGGGAGGAGCCGGTTCTGCTGTCTCTGATGATGCGGCTGTATCAGTTGGTGATTTTGTGCCTGTGATTGAGCTAAAGATTGAGCTCACTGCATTTTTCACACCTGTTATTCCCTGTTCCACTGTTGTGCTATCTACCAGGGTTTCTTTACCTGTTTCTTTATCTTGTGCAACAGTTTCAGTTTTCAACCCATCCTGAGGTGTCGAATTTTTGGTAGGCATTTGATCAAACTTGCTGATCTCCTCTTCTTTTTCAGCTAGGTACTCTGACACGGTGTCGACCAGCTTTTGCATCTCATCCATAGTATCCACATACTCATCACTTGGTTCCTCCACAGGAGACAACATGGCATCTGAAACCCGTACTGCAATCTCCCCCTTGCTGTTCTTTCTCACATAATGTTCCCAGTCTGTGCTGCTCTCGTAAGAGTAGACATATCTGTCATGACTGTAATAACTGTCATATTCATATTGAACATCCTCCTCAGCAAAAGCCATGTCATCCAACTCCTCCTCAGATCCAAGAGAGAACTGCATCTCATCTGATTCAGCAGAGCCATATTCACTCCTCGCTCTTAATCTGGCTGCTTCTTCCTCCTCTCTGTAAGCTGCATAGTGTTCTAACGTTTCCTCCAGCGGGGTTTGGGCCCACATTCTGGTCCTGTGTAACAGCCCCTCCCTTGAAGCGGCCTGCTCAGCCCGCTGCCTTATTTGCCTGACTGAGGGGATGATTGATATTTCAGGTGGGGAATTTTCATCTTCAAAACAACTTGCTTCTTTGTAAATCAGGCGCACCTCCCCACTGCCCAGACCATGGCTTCCCTCAACAGGTTGGCCTGTTTCATCATACTCCTCTGGAGAGACTGCGTCACACTCCACCGTCTGATAGAACCGACTGCCTTTGGAATCACTCGGACTGCTGACAATACGGTAAATTTCACTTTGGGTGTCATCGTCAGGCCATGTTTTCTGTTCCGGCTCTAGATAGTCATCTAAGACATCTGGAATTTTGTATTGACTCTCCCAGTCCTCCACTCCCATACCAGAATCAACTGGAACTATCTGGACAGCTCCTCTGCTCCTAGAGCGTCTGTGTTTGTCAGTTAAGTCAAGTTTAAATCCATGCAAGGGAAAATAGGATTGGAAGAAAAATAAAAAGACATAGAAAATAAATTATGACATAAAATGTTAAATAGAACATAAAGGACAACTAAACTGAAATCAATAAAGAGTGAAAATTAAACCAAATAATATATGATGGGTATTCAAATTATATAAATAAGATAAATAATGAGAACAAACAAATAATATTGGAAATACATTTTCCATAAGTTGTAACTTGTTTTCATGACAAGATTTAGTCAAGAGTAAACATATACAGAAGTTGTACAGTTTCAACTAAAGAGTGACTTAGTGTAACTACTCTTGTCTGAGCTTACTGTATATTATCTGTGTGAGGGTGTCTTTGTACCTGGGCCCTCTTGATTCCCTGTAGTCGGACTCATAGTTCTGAGTGGAATCTGTTCCAGCCTGATAGAGCCTGCGTCCCGTAGGGTATTGATGCACTGATGAGTTGGGCTGAGCCGTGGTGTGGTACCGTGGGGGGCGGGAGTTGGTTTCGCTGCGGTAGTCGCTGTCGCGGTCATCCACTGCACTGTCGTGGTCATCCAATGCTAAGGTTTAATTCATGAGAAATAATTAGTCATCTAATGGTGAGCATAAATATGGAAAAGCAAACACAGACAAACAGACAGTTCTGACTAAGTTGATTTTTTAGGTGATTACATATTTTTGTCACCAACGCTTTAACAATGAAGCGTTCTATAAGCCTTCCAAATATTTTGCCATCTAAAATTCCAATATAGTCAGTGCCTTATTAACAACAATCATCAGTTATAGCCTTCTATAACAAAAGGCTCATCAAAAACTGTGTATGTATAGTACAATGCTGAATACAGTTCAACATGTACATCTAAGCATTCAACTGTCCTTGAACTCACACAGAGACCGAGTGACTGATGATGAGAGGGGTGAAGGAGGGGTTCACATGGTCAATGACAAACAACAGCACTGAACATCATAGTAATAAGTGAGACATCAAAATGTGTTCGACAACAGAGATGGAGGAGATTAGTGGGTGAGAGAAAGAAAGCCAGCGATTGATAGTCAGACAAACAAAAATCAACACAAAGAGTGTTGGGAGTGGAGGATGCAAAAAAATTAAAATTAAAAAGAATTCTGAGGACTGCTTCATGAATGACGTGTGACTCAACATTCACAAGTCACAAAAGGGAAAAATGACAAAAAAGTATTGGAAAATCAGATGACGAGCGAGGATAGCTGAAGTACATACTCTGTTGCTCACTCCATCCAAAGTAACTCCAGTCGCCTGGGGGCATGGAAGCAAATATGAACAGAAAAAATGCAGCTACGGAAATATAACCCTACATGACATTTAAGGCACATTTTATACATACACTTATCTCATACAGACATTTAATACATGCACTTCTGTGGCTTTGAACATCTGAAATGGATTTAGATCATGAACATGCTCATAAACTGCACACATACTTTATTATGGCATGTTTTAATGGTTGATTTACACTCTTTCAAGCATAGAAATGTGAAATTATGTGGAGTTATGTGGAATTGTATAGCTTCTGTATTTGCAGTATATTTTCCTGATAGTGAATTGTAATTACTTCATTTTAACATTTAAGTTATTAGACTAACATTAGGCTCAAAGTTGTTAATAAAGAAATACAGTTCACTCTGTTGCAAATGGCACTTGGACATGAATTATCTTAAACATAAAAATAAATGAAAAACAAAATATACAGTGAGCTACTGCAGCACAATGGCACCCAGCACACCCACTGAAAAAGAGACGCTAGACATGGTGTACAGCGCCATCTAAAGTCCAAAGGTGGAATCATTTCAGTCTATGCAAAAAGAGCTTTTCAATTTAAAAAGAACAACCCGGTGCCTAATGACAAATATATTCACAATTCATATAAATAAGAAAAGGACTGAATAGAAAAACAGAAAAATTTAAAATGAACACCCACTAGAATAAACATACAACAAATACAAAGTGTCAGTGGATAGAGAGAAAAATCAACTGTGCAATATAATTCACTTTCTGTAGGGAATTCTATTCTACTCCCAAGACAACTGTATGAAGTAGTACTAGCAGTGAGGCAAAGAAGCAGTCCAGCATGAAGGCAGCAGAATGTAGGTCTAGACAGAGATTCTGTTATACTATTTTATATGTTATAATAAGGTTATACTCACAGCACTGTGAAGGGGCTGATGGGAGCGGTCTGCGTTGGGCTTCATCTTGCACTGGATACTGGGAACATTTGGAAAGTGTTACAGTCAAGGTAGTATGTCAAAACGCAGTAGAAATCAAATATACCAACCTAACTAAATTATTTACCAGAGCTATGACTTTAAGGTCTATCGGTGTAAGTTCTTATTGTGACTGTAGGTTTTCAGAGGATGGCATTTATGAGTTTGCAACAAGCCTAGAGAATATTTACTGTCACATAATACCCCAGATTATTCAGGTTTAATTCACACCTGCTCATTTAAACAGGGATGTCCTCTTGTTTTTTATTATGTTATCATTTCTAATAGGGCTGAACGATTTGGGGAAATAATCTAATTGCGATTTTTTACCAAAATATTGCGATTGCGATTTAATATGCGATTTTTTTTTTTATCCTCTTTTTTCCCCCAACAAAACGTAATGAATGATTTAAATATGACCAACACAAAATTAGATACATTTAGTGTAAAATATTCTTTGCCACATTTTACATTTTTATTTAACTGCTCATTACAGAAACAAGAACAACAAATCGGTGGCTTTGCCACTGTGCATTTAAGTAATTAAAAAAAAGTAATTTTAAGTATAAACACCAGGCATGCACCTTTTAAACACTGTGTGCAAAATGTACCATCTTAAAAAAAAAAAAAAAAAAATTATTATTATTTTTTTTTTTTTTAGACCACGTTTTTTAATCGCGAACGTTGCGGTTAGAAAATCGCGTTCTATCATATCGCGATTAAATCGCAAATGCAATTAATCGTTCAGCCCTAATTTCTAATTGTAATTTCAGATTGTGTGCATGTGCCTTTTTGTTATACAGTATGTTATACAGTAAGTACTTGTATTCTAGTAGTACAGAGAGTATTTACTCTATTACAGCAAACGCTATGCAAATGACAGTCACAAGATAAGATTTAAAGCTGATCTGTTATGTTTTCTGGTTTTTCCCTTTCCTTTAGAGAGTTATATTGTTTTTTGTGTGCATGTAAACAGCCTGCGCAGTTACAAAGCCCAAAGTACACGCCAGAGGGAGTAAATCTGTTCCACTGAAACCACATTTCTCAGCTGCCTGAAACACCTCGTTGGAATTCCATCTTTTTTCCTCTGTTACATGATGACGTAATCTAGTAACACAATCCATCGGGTTGGTGTGAGGGGGCCTTAATGACAGGAGCTCTAACGAAGCGTTTCAGACAGAGGGTGAATAGAGATGTTCAGTATGAGAAAAATTATGCGTTTTTGGATCATTGAAGCATGTAAATATATTCTAGTAGACCCTTAAAATTAACATTATGAACATTGAAAATGAGAACAAGAGGTTATCTTTCAAAAATAATCTATCCCCAGAACTTCCTCTTCTTCTACTCTTCTCTGAAGGCATGATGACATGTTCTGCTCAGGTTAGTGACTAAGCGACCTCAAACATCCACTGTTTGGCATCCTTACCTCATCATGTATCCTCATAGTATTGATGCGATCCAGCTTCTTGGTCCAATAGTGGGCCTCGTCGTCAGGAATGTCTGCAAAGCCCAAGATGAGTGAGGGTAAGGATGAAAGGCATGTACAGGACTCCTAAACACCCCCAACATCTCCCCCTTCTCTCTCTCTCTCTCTCTCTCTCTTTTTCTTTGCCCAAGTCAGTCCCATGTCTTGCCCATCCCAAGAACGGAGTGCAAACATAACATATTCATGGCCTTTTAATATAGCATGAGATGTCTACCGTTCCTGTAGGAACATCAGAAATAGATCAACCTCCATCCAACTCTATCCACATACACTTTCCCTGAAAACAGAAAATAGAAGTGTGAGGATTGGCTCCACTGATCACAGTGAGATTATTCTCTCAGTCTTCAACTCCTTTTATTGCACATTCAGATGGGAACACAAGAACAGCCTCTTCATTTATGGTTTCCATACCAACATCATATGACTAAACAAGAGGCATTTGGGGGATTTCTGGTCTCTACATAAACCCACATTACTAAATAAGCCATTGAACATGTGTGCATTCTAAAAGAAAAGTCTTTACTGTTGTGATAAAAATAAAATAGCAGACTATAAAGATATAACATGGTCAAGAGAAAGTCAGACGGGACCCAATGTCAGGGGTCAGCAGAGTAGGGAGAACAGCAGAGGACAAGAGAGAGGATGGACAAGAAGAAAGAAAGAATAAAAGAATGAAAGAGAGGAAGAAAAAGAAAGGAAGTAAGGGAAAGGAAAAGAAAGAAAATAGTGGACTTACCAAAAGGGACCTCAAAACGGGTGTCCAGAAGTACTTGGTGGGACGTAGGGTTCTTGGTGCCATAGATCTCGTCTGCTTTCATAAGGACCTCGGAGTCGAGACAAGTCCATTCACCAGGACCCTCCTGCAGAGAAGAGGCAGAGCACGAGTGAGAAGGAGCGAAAAGCAGAGGAGAGACCCCGAGTGTATTTAAAATTTAACTCAGGATGGTTTAAACTCTTTAGGATGCATTATTAATGACTACAAGAAGAGCAGGCTGTTTAAAACTCACAAAAGGTTTCCATCTATCCAAGAGTGCCAGACTGCAGCAATACTACACACCACATTCTACCATACAACCTTCAATACACTCTCACCAAGTGCAGTGAAATACTCTCTTATTGTAGGTATGGTCGTATGCAGTGCAGAAGCCCATCACCCATCTTTTTTAAAAAGTCCTTTGCAAAGCAAAAGGAAAAATCATGTTCTCTAAGTGAAGCTCATTAACATGACTGTATTTGTGACGGTTATTGATTAAAGAGTACAACTACTATAATCAATATGATAGCAGCATAGACTTGTATGGTAACATTTTATATAATTTTGTTTATGTTGAACATTTAAACCTGCCAATTTATGGCCTCACCTCATCTGATTTGTGGATGGTATCTAGTGGAATCCAGGCAGTTCCCACCATTGTGTCCCAAATCATACCCTTGTTCCATACCTCCACGACCAGCCCGGACTCCAGCCGATTGATCTCACTGTCAGGAAAGAAAGCGGAGGGCTCTGTAGAGTTTTTACTGTATAGATAGAATTGTAAAAAAAAAATGCCTATTCCTAATCTATATGCTTACCATTTACTGTATAGATAGAATTGTTAAAAAAAATGCCTATGCATCACCACTACTTTCACAGACCAAAATATCCAACAAAATATACACAATCTGAGCGTGTGTTTGTATTTACAGTGTGGCCATGATACCATCACCCTCTCCTCACAGCGGTCTGCTCAACTTCAGCACACGACTCACAAACATCCTGTGTGGAGGTGCTGACAGCAGTGGATATTTTTAGAGCTGTGCTGAAATGATCATTAATGAACTGGACAGGATATTAGTTACCTCTCAAACTGCCAGACCAGACACAAATATGCATATTTAAACGACTGAATATTCCCCCAATTAATTTTCAGTGGTGAGAGACTCGTCTCTATATTCAGGCATTCCACATTTTTCCACCGAAAAAAATCCAGGCCACTCAGGAAATGCCAAGAGGAGCTGGCATGAAATGGACAATTCCCCCAACATCAGAATTAATAGACCACACTGTACAAGCACACTCCCGCCCTGTAATTGCTTTCTGACAGAAACCCGAAGCACAGAGACAGATTATCAAATAATCAATTTAGGAAAAACAATCAATCATTCACAATTATGGGACTTGAGATCAGTAGGATGCTTCTGGTCTGTTCTACATCGGAAGAGTATGAAGGAAAAGCTCATCTCAAAATACAGTGTGCAACTAACTACACAACTAACTACACAAGTAACTACACCGCATACATAAAGTACTGTAATACAATGTCATACAGCTTATACCCAATCCAACATCCATCAACCATTATTACTCACTTTTGATTTACCTGCCTGTCTCAAGTGAAAGAAGCCCAAGAGAGAAGCAAAAAGGCACATTCTTGTAAATATAAAGTATGTTATAAATAATAAATGTTGATGTGATAGATTTGGTAGCTGCTAGGGACAGGAACCCAGTTTGGATGTAGAGCGCACAAGGCAAAGGACCTCCCAGGGCGGGGTACTCTCTGTCAGCCCAGTAGGATTCACCACTAGAAAGACACTAATGAGTTCATTTGTAGGTCTCACAGTAAGGAATTGGAACATGTTGGTTTGTTGGTTTGGATGTTTGTGAGTGTGTGTGTGTGTGTGTGTGTGTGTGTGTGTGTGTGTGTGTGTGTGTGTGTGTGTGTGTGTGTGTGTGTGTGTGTGCGCGTGCCTGTGTGTGTTTATCGATCCATCCCTAGAGAAAACTAATGAGTATACAAAGATCTCAGTGAGAGTGTGTGTATGCATGTGTGTGTGTGTGTGTGTGTGGGTGTGTGTGTGTGTGTGTGTGTGTGTGTCTGTGTTTGTGTGTGTGTGTGTGTGTGTGTGTGTGTGTGTATGTATGTGTGTGTGTGTGTATTTGCATGTATGTGTGTCTCTGTATAATTCACATTAGGTCAATGGTTAACTAGTCTGAATGAAGACTTCCGTGACAACATCTCATTAAGCACTAAGCACTCCGCTCATCGCAGTTGATCCATACAGTAGATGGGGGATAGGGTTAATATCTCCCCACTCAAAGAGATGGGAGAAAGAGAGAGAGAGAAAGAGAGAGGGTTTCTATGGTGCCCTGCTGTTTAGAGAAAAAGGCACAGAACCACACCCACTCCAGGGGATGTAGCTCCCGAGCTCAAGTGAGAGGCAGGGTAGGCCTATATGTCACATCTATTATAACACTGCAGACAGAGTCCTCTTCATCGCTGTGCCGCTGAAAGGTTGTGGTGTTACAAGTCACACCATTGATGTTCTGAATGACACTAAGAACATTGAGAGTTACTAGATTTGGTTGTCACTGTAGAGAGGTGACACAAGTCTTCAGACATATCATGTTAATGCTCTTCTTCTCTCTCTGTCCCGGTTTCTCAGGCTCTCTCCATCGATCTCATAGCACTGACCTACTGATGCCTAGAGAAAGAGATCGGCGGGGCGGGGCCCGGGCCTAATCCCTGGCTTGTGTGTGAAGCCACCACGTGCCTGCGCGTTAACCCGCGGCACACCAGATAAACGCCCCGGCTCAACTTCTGATCTCTCAACACACCCACACACACACAGCAGAGAGAGCTGTGGTCGTTTGACCTCAGGTTGCTGCATGCGAGAGCCATGACAGGCAGAGCCGCGTATTACAGGCTCAGCTCGGACCACGTGCCTCAAATGACGGCTGCTTCGTTACAGCCAGTTGTCAGGCCGCCTAGTGCTACGCACTGCATAAGTATCAGATTGTCACAGATGTGTGCATTGTATGCAAAGTTATTTTATACACAATGTACTGTATGTAAGACTATGTATATTTTTTGAATAATGTGTTATTATCACATTGAATTTGCTGTAAATTATGTATATAAAGACAACATGAAGAATGCCCACTGAGTATTCTGTCTATTACATTAATATATACTAGTAGAGTTTACCCGTTTCCATCTTTCTGTGAGGCACTATCGAGAGGCCTTATGTACAGTACAATATGTTTTATCGTTATCAGGCCACAGAGAATACCTGAGACTGCACATTGTCACTGAATAACATTTACTGATTTGGAAAAGATTCCTATTCCTTTATAGAGAAAAACCTAACCCATTAAAACCCCCCTATCATACTTTAGTGACACCAAGATACAAATTCAGTGACACGAAGTTACAAATATTCCCTGGAAAACAAGTATATGATTTAAGTGATCTACAACTATGTGTAATTCGGGGCATAATGCCTGCCTCCAAGGCACCAGGTAGCCTGGAATAATTAGAACATAGTGAGTCACATTACTGTTCAAAATAACTTTGCTCAATGAATGTATGGAATTGCACAATTCCTGACATTTGTGGGCTTTCCAGGAAATCATATTGTTAAACCTGATAAAGGACCAGGTTTTGCTGTTCATTTCTGTGCAAAATTAATGTTTTTTATTTTTTTATTTTATCAAGGTAGTATTTTCCTGTAGATATGGCAGGATGCACGCTCTGGATTACGACCATGCCACCGCATCCATTTTAACCAAATTTAAGCCTCTTAGTGTGGGGACATGCTTTTAGGTCCAAATGTATTTCAGGCTGAATGTATCATTTCCTCTGTTTAAATAGGGTTTTGCTATCCACACAGTTCAGGCAGCCCCACAATATCCAATTAAGGGGGCTAGCAGGAAATCCTAGTTGTGCTCAGAGCAGTGTGTGATGCTGGGAAAGGCATTACTTCAGGTGGATAAATGGCATTACTGGCATTAAATAACCAGAACTTTCTGAGATAAGACTTGCTCTTCATGAACTTCTTGAATATAGACGGTTATGTTTAAATGTACAGCGCTGCCTGCCACTGTTCACTGACATCTACGGCAAGATTCAAGCAAATCAGTTTGCTGGTCTCTCTCTCTCCTCCCCCTTCCTCTCTTTCCTCTGTTCCCTCTCTCTCTCAATTTATCTCATCTCCCTGTCTTTATTTCTCTCGTGTTTTTGGCTTACCCAGCTGACGGTGGACGGCAGCAGGTTTATAATCCTGCAAGCCGAGAGGCTTCCTCGTGACCCCGAGGATCACGGCACAGCACATCAGGGAAACAGGCTGAGCCACTGGCCCACAATGCTTAGCACACTATCCTCCTGCCTAGGACAGCACCAACATCCTGAGACTACACTGTGCTGACCTCTTACCTCTCCGTGTAAACCCACTGTCATGCTAGCCACTCATTGAGGGAACTGTGCCAAAAGACATGGAGACTAAGGAGATGAACTACTGACCTCACCTGGGCTCTCATGATTTAATGATCCTCTCATTCTGCCCCTCTATTTCTCTATTCTTTCATCTCCAGCTCCTCTGACGTGTCTTCCCAAGCCATACTTGATATATAAGTATAGTTTATACTGATAATATGGCTTTTTTTTTTCAGTTCGGCCACGACACTATCTTACAAATACAAATACGTTTTACTAAAAATAAGAATTAGGAAATGGCTGTGATGTGTCCCCCTTGGGAAATATGTACCTTCTTTATATTTGTCTGTGTCTGTATACTTGTGTCCTTTTTTATTTATATTTTTATAGACCAAACACATCACTGCCCCTTTGGTATTTCAAAACACAAACATTGAGGGGTGAAATAGAGTCATTTGTGATGTTTTTGGTAAATGCAATTTCAGTGAGGGGAAGAAAGTAACAAGGGAGGAGTGGTAGAGCACCTTAACCTGTTTGTCTATAAGCTACTCTCAGTCACCTACTTCTGACAAGACTACTACCAATTTGGAGGGAATTCATCAGAGGTCAGCAGACAATTGGGAGTGACAAGCCTTGAATGGGAAACCATTTCAGGACAAACCACAAATCTCGAAAACTGAATACTAAAGAATCTTGACAAAGAGTTTAAAAAATCCTTTATGGCAAGACCTTGTGGTCACAATCTGTTAGACAAGGTGAATACAAGCCGCAACCCATGAGCCAAGCCACAATTCATCTCTAACTGAGTGAAAAAAAAATCAGGTCCCCTGTTAAGCCCGTCCAGTCTACATACAGAGATGGGCAAAAATACATCAAAATGTATTTTGATACAAAATACCCCTCAAATAAATGTATTATAATAAAATACAAAATACTGGTGCCAGAAAATGTAACAAAATACAATACATGATAGATAGATAGATAGATGGATACTTATGTACATGTATTTTGTATTTAAAATATAGGAAATACAGGTTTGGGCTATACAGTGGCGTAACATAGTTACCACGGGCCCAGGTGCAGGCTATTATGACGGGCCCTTGTCAGTGGCGTAAGGCAGTGGTTCCCAAACATTTTAGTCCCGTACCCTTTATTTTCAGGTTTGTAATCGCCGCCGCCACCACGCCCCCTCCCCCCGCGCACATATTCTGCCTATAACACCTGTCAGTGTAATTTTTTCACTTTTCACTGAATATGGGTATACATCAGTATTTTTGGCAATGCGACTTGGCTATTCAGAATATTTAGATTGACATAAATATGTCTATGGGCCCCGGCTACGGGCCCCCTAGACCCACGGGCCAAGGTGCGACCAGACTGCTGCACCCCCTATAGTTACGCCCCTGGGGCTATATAATGTACACAAAGCTCTGGTGAACCCCACAAAAAGGAAGAACAGTCACAGAATATCAGTGTAACTAAGCAAAGCTATTAAAAGACAACAACTTGATTGATTATGTATATATTTTTGCAGGCAGCAGCTGTGTGACTCGTGTTTTCACAAAAAAAACACAGCGGCTCTCAATGCAATCTCTATGGCTTCTGGGAGGGCTCGCCCCACCGTGCTTTCGTCATACATAATTGCGTATAAGGACGTCATACGGCTTTGATCAAGTCACACTCTGTTAAGATGGCTAACGTTCAGTGTAACAACTCGATTCGCTCTTTGAAAGAACCTCCTTTTAGTCGGCGTACTAATGAAGATAAATTGACAAGGATCAAGACAGCTATATAAGTTTTCGAACACAGCCCTGTTTTGTGAAAAAATGGATTTAACATGAGAGTCAATGAGAGAGATCTGGGGCGATTTCCATTTCGCCCCAAAAAGGGGCGGGCCATTTGAAGCACCATTTTTGCCTGACTGTTGCCTGATTCGACAATGACATTCAGAGGCAGATCAGACGGTCTAGTGGTAGAATCCGACAGAAAAAAAATCTCCTTCTGCCTAAACACTGGAGAAAGTATTTTGAGTATTTTAAATACAAAATTACCCCACTCTAAAGTATTTTGTTACAAATTATTTTTGGCCCTATCAAATACAAATTACAAAATACTCAAAAGTTATTGAAATACGTATTTCAAATACAAGTAATTGAAATACTGCCCATCTCTGTCTACATACTGTACATCAAACTTGATGTTGTACCAAAGTTAATCAGATTCATATCTCACAGTGTGGCTTGCAATAAACGTATAGGATTGCTGAAATCTCAGTCTGTAGGCGCCTTTAGGCAAGCACAAAGGAAGTTTTACAGTGATAGGTAGAACAATTAAAATAACTTGGGATGGAGCACAGATACTGCATAAATAGTAGGGGTGGGAATCTCTTGGCACCTCACGATTCGATTCGATTCCGATTCAGAGGTCAACGATTCGATTCTAAACCGATTCTCGATTCTAAACCGATTATCGATTCTAAACCGATTATCGATTATCAATTCTAAACCGATAAAACGATTATCGATGCATCTCGATTTTTAAAACATTTGAGTTTGCTACTCAGAGTCTCAAATCACTTCCTACTTTGTGTTTGATAATTAGAGAAAATCAACAGATCTATTTTTTTATTGGAGAAAAAGTGTGTCCTTGTCACAATTATGACTTTCTATGAACAATGCAATAATCGATGCAG
Source organism: Clupea harengus (assembly GCF_900700415.2). Taxonomy (NCBI): domain Eukaryota; kingdom Metazoa; phylum Chordata; class Actinopteri; order Clupeiformes; family Clupeidae; genus Clupea; species Clupea harengus. Next base: position 5,852,978 of record NC_045158.1, on the reverse strand, counting down.
CTTGCATTTCAACACAAAATGAATGTGTAAAAAAAAAAAAAAAAAAAAAAATTAGTTTTTTATTTTTAAAAAAAATCGATTATGAACTTTTCTGAATCGAGACAGAATCGTTCTAGAGAGAATCGAGAGAAATCGAAAAATCGATTTTTTCCCCCACCCCTAATAAATAGTGTATGTAATGCGTTCAGATCTACCATGGTCGTTTACATAATGTACCCGCTGTCTGATGAAGCAGGCGGGAGCATCATTGGAGAGAGATTTAGAGCACTACTCACAACATGAAGTCCTGCTCCCAACATGGCTGGTCTCCACGGACTGTGACGGTCGTGCTCTTGACATTCTGCACTTTTAATGTCACGTAGACGTTGAACTTATCTAGAAAGAGAGAGTTAACAAAATTGCATTAGGCTAGATTTATGGGGTATATATTTCCCCCACACTCTTCCTCTATACCAGCAGAGACATTTCTCTGCTATTCTCATTCAAGAACAATGATACATAATAACCTGGATTGAATTACATAAATGTACATACAGGTCATAGTAAATCCTAGTAACCAAGTTAATGTAATTGTGTTGTAGCCATTGGGCATAAATTATGGAATACCCCTTTCAGAACATTGCCTTTGCCGGTAAGCAAACCACACTGGCCTATGGAAATATGCCCTTACAGTCTAAGAACTGAGGGACAAATGTACTGCCCCTTCAGCAGATATGGTTTTAGGCATAATTTCATTGCATGCATCTAAAGAATGACCTCTGGCCTCTGAGCTGGAGTGGTTGCCGTGGTAATGTCTCTCGTGAGGAAAGGTGCGTGGTACAGTTGTGTTTAAAGTTTTAACTTAAAACCTTTTTTCATTTCGTTAGTATCATGCACCATCTCGCCTTCTGCTCTTTTAATGGTGGGTGAGTCCACATGTTCAGAAAACGCATTACTGTGGTATTATAGTTTATATTCATAGTTTAGGTATTTAGCAGATGCTTTTGTCCAAAGCGATGTACAAAACAAAACTAGGTAGCCCTTAGAAAACAAAATGATCAGTGTAACCCTTTAGTTTACGGCTTAGAAATGTAGTGTAGTAACAGAGCAACCTGATGGCCTCTGTTTGTTGTCTTGCCAACCACACACAGGAAGCACCCGTTCAGGGACTGATACAAAAGGCAGACAGTCTTATATGAGGACACAACACACTAGGTAGGGGTTAGCAAATACTCCAACAACAGAGAATCACAGACACTTGATTACGCATAGCACACAGACTCAAACAGGATAACAGAAGTGCACACTAACATTAACACAAGCAAGAAAACACAAGTACATTCGAAAAGGGAACATTAAGCACATAATTAAACAATGACATTGTCTCCAACACAGGCACACAGCATTATGGGGCGAAACAACAAACACACACACGAGAAAGCGCACAACTCCCCTTACACGCTACAGTAACTATTGTGCAACCAATAGTCCTATAAGTAGGCCTGCAGCATCATTTGTATGTAGGAGACAACATTTTCCTGTTTCCGCTATTGCTGCTAGCAGTGTTTTGCGATGCCAGTTTCAATAGCAGCATGTTGTATGTTGTAATGTAGTTGGTGGTTAATTTGGTAGCTAGCTGATTAACTGACATGAACTGTATAGTCAGGAAAGTAATCTATCAGATATGTCAGTTGTTGACCAAGGCCTTGCTGCCTGTATTGCAGGCCTAATGGGCTGTATGTCATTGCTAGCAATCTGAAAAAGCAAATTCACTTTGTTGGGAAATTTCTGTCCACACAAACCACATTTTGCTGCTATTGACTGGTACACAATTTATAGTATTTACTGTTGCTTGAGTAAAAAAAATCGAATTCAGGGTTTGATGTTATAGGGCAACAGTAGGCCTATAAATCGTGCATTTCTGTGTTTTTCTTGTCTCAAAATGCTTAACATAACAACAACATACCCCCTACAGTGAGATTGTATTAATACTGTTAACTGTATTGTGTGTGTGTGTAATGAGTGTACTTGTTAGGGTTGGCAATAACTCAGCTTTATTGCTCAAATTATGTGCCAAATTGTTTGTATTATTAATGTGACTGCTTTTAAAGTGCCAGCATCTTCACCAAGCTCATTCCATCTGCAGCCAGGATGATCAAACTGACTAGCACACAATCCTGCACACAGTTTTATCCAGGACTTGTGAAACACACAATGGCTTCATTTTAGGTTCAAGTGAAAATCCAACTCATATGTGTATATATTATGATGAGTTTTTTTTTAACACAGGTGTTGTATAATGTGGACGTACATTTTATATCAGATACCAGGTGGCATCCACTTGAATTAACACATAGTCTCAGAAAGGGCATAGGGGACTCACCTCTTCCTATCTTTAAATAGTTGTTACTAAAGACTACTGTCAGTGATACTAAATTAGCTTAGCAGAATTAGCACTGTAAAATAAAAGGAGTCCATTAGCAGTAAATCATGATAATGCTGCCTTTCACATAAGAAGAGCAGCCTGCACATGCATATGTCCTTTTAGTCATCCAGTGTCCAGGTCCTTTCTTATCTTAGTTTTTTTCTGTTTTCTTTTCAGAGAAGTAATGTAATCACTTAAATTCATTAAAGTCAGGGGAGATATTAAAGGACAGCAAACCCAATTACAGGGAATTTCTGAGTGCAGTTTCCCCACAGAAGCATCATTATTAGAGCCATCAAGAAGAATGAGGAAAGAATGAGACTACAGAGAAGTGAATAAGAGCACCATCAGATTCAACAGAAGTATTCAAAGTACGCTTCCTGACTCATTGAGGATAATTATGTATTTAATATAATATCACATGATATCATGATGACATTTTTGACTACATATATATATATCCTGGATTCTTCAGTCGAGACAATCAATGAACATGTATTACTGTCACGATTTGTCTTACCACATATCCAGCAACTTTAAATGTTTAGAGTGAGTGTTTTCTAAGGGGGGCAATCCCTGTAATTTGGTGCCTTGTCCCAGACAGGCATCGTCCCCAGATATAATCCCTGTATTGGCCAGAGGGCAAGTGTGAAACTGCCTGACCATGGCTGTATCTCTCAAGACTCCATCAGAAACTAACAATCATTAAAATGCAGTCAGTTATTCTAAGGAAACCAATGGGGCTCCTACATCTGTCCTCTGTGTAGGTCACTCCTTCCACCATCACCCAAAATCATCTTTCAGTCTAATTAACTTTTCTCCATCTTTCTAACCCACACAAATCTTTCTCCTCTTCCTCCTGTTCCATCACTCACTGCACACAAGCAATCATATGTGTGTGTGTGTGTGTGTGTGTGTGACTATGTGTGTGCGAGTGTGTGTGTGTGTATGTGTGACTATGTGTGTGCAAGTGTGTGTGTGTGTGTGTGTGTGTGTATGTGTGTGCGCGTGTGAGCCGATGTGTGTGCGAGAGTGTGTGTGTGTGTGTGTGTGTGTGTGTGCGCGTGTGTGCCGATGTGTGTGCGAGTGTGTGTGTGTGTGTGTGTGTGTGTGTGTGTGTGTGTGTGCGCGTGTGTGCTGATGTGTGTGCGCATGTGTCTGTGTAGGTCAAGTGTGTGTTTCTCTGCACCTCTTCAGTGTAATGAGGAACACTTCCTGAGAGGCCATGGTGTAATCCTTGTTTGATTACCTTCCTCTGGAGCACCCTCTTCCCTGCAGCCACAACACCTGAAAACAATCCCCTGGGGGCTGCCTGCCAATCTCACCCTCCCACACTGTCTCAGGGCCCCTCTCCTCAAGGAGCACAATGGACACGCCTGTCAAACCAGGACGGGAGATCAGAGTGAGTTTTACAGGTGGTACCGGTACCTGTCTCCACCTCTTAAACCCCAGATGAGACATCCTACCCTATTGTCAAAGGTGTGAGACACTAATGGTTATTTGCTTGACAGACACAGACAGAGACAGAGACACTGATAGAGATGTAGACTAAGGGCAAACTGGGGAATTAGTGATTTCTGAATTCATGAGTGATTTCTGATTCATGCGTCATCTACATATAGCCTAATATTATTGGATACAACACAGATTATTACATTGCACACAGTATCAGTATGCAGATTTAAATCCACAGATGGATTATAATCTCCCAGTACTGGAAAGTACAAAGTTGCCATCTATTTATAATTTTAATCAACAATGGTAAATCCTTTGCCATAGACTAAGAATAAAGATGTAGAATATATACTATAAATGCAATCTGCAATATGTTACCAAGAGACTAATGAGTTATTCAATTCAGCAAAACAGCTATTATGCCTGATGGTATAAATGTTACATCATAAAGACAGAGAAGGGAAAAATGGTCAAATATGAATACATCCTGCTGTAAGCAGTTAGCCGGTCTTGTGCCGGGGTCATGTACAAGAGTTTAATCTGGTCACTCAGTGATAAACTGTCAAGTCTGGGCAGTGTAGAGAGGCATAATAAAAATTTCATATCGTTCTATAATGATCTCCATGGCCTTTAATTAGTAATACACAGCTCAAAGGCACTCTGGTAAGGGTAGCAGCCTCTGGTAAGGGTAGCAGCTGAGGAAAGGAAAGGGGAAGGATGACATATTTCCCCCCTGCGATTTTCATTCGGTGTGATCCATAAGGAATGACCAGTTGTCAGATATCTGTCATTAACGACAAAAAATGAATGTTCGACTGGCCCAAAGGGTGATCAGCATGTGGACCTTTTCTGCCATACCATAGAGAGTAAATGCTGTATCATATGGAATACAGTTCTTTTGTTGAAAGTATTATTCACTTTCAAATAGAACCTTTATGAAACACAGCATTGGTGCAGAGTATGCATAAAGAATGCAGTCACTTCTGTGACTTGTAGTTTGCACAAGTTTGCTGAATTTATGCTCAATACATTATAAAGTTGCTATGAGACCTATCGTTACATTATCACAACCAACACGTACAGTATTTTCTCTTAGAAGAACCAGCCACTGCACTGCCAAATATGACAAAACTCATGTACTTCTCATCTTCTTCTCTCTCTCTCTCTCTCTCGCGCACTCTCTCTCACACTCTGTCTCACACATACACACACACAATTACACAGATATCACAGTATATCCATTTTGCTCTCTCGCCTTCTCTCGCTGTCTCACACAGACACATAACAACACACAGACACGCACACACACAGACCGGCACACACACACACACACACACACACACACACACACACACACACACACACACACACACACACGCGCACACACACACACACACACACACACACACACACACACACACACACAGACACACACACACACAGTCGATTACACACAAACATATAGTGTGAACACAGTGTCTCCCCAGAGGACAAAGACACTTCGCAGGGATTTCCACCTTCGTGCATTATTGATCGCTGATGAGTCCAGAAAATAAATAAGTCATATGAAGACAGGACTGAGGCTGGGGCCATGACATTTCAGTGCTAGCCATCATTGCACAGGAAGTGGCTACTGAATGTGACTGAAGTTAGATGCGCCTCTCAGGGTTAAAGAGACTGTTCATTCAGTGCCTCAAAATACAAATGCACCATCGCTAGAAAATAGAAACCAGCGAAGATGGGGGTTTAGATATATGCATATTTGTATATTATGTAGATACGTAAGAACTGTGCCCTATCTGGGAGCATTAACAGTTTTGTTAAATACTGTTAAATAACAAATATTAGAAAGGAAAGTAACATTTAGTTCTGACTTTTCCATGAGCGTAAGTTAAATCACTCCACTACAATTGAGGTTTCTGCCCTTAAGGATTAATAATGGCTTTGGAATCATAATCTGAGGATATCTGGAGTACTCCGTACTGGGTCTGTATATTTTGGAAGCCAATATTCAATTATATTTAAAGTTAAATTAAAGTAACACTGTGGAGTTTCTGGAGCCGCCAGGTAGGGGGCTACTTTCTACTGGACTATTCAGTAACTTATTTGCTCTCTTGCTGTGTCTTGTGTTGCACTTGCTTGATGTTTGACTGTGTTAGGAAAGTTGTTGACTCGCTAGTTTGTCATAAACAAAGTAAGCAAATTTCAACAAGTTGAAGAGGTTATAGCAAGAGATGTTATAACACGCTTGAACATTGATGCTAGTGATAAGTGCTCTCGCGTCGGCTTCTTTGTAATGTTATTGTGATAGCTATGTTGGCTAGCTTGCCAACAACTTTCTCAACACAGTCAAACATCAAGTGCAACACAAGACAAAGCAAGACAGCAAATAAGTTACTGAATAGTCCAGTAGAAAGTAGCCCCCTACCTGGCGGCTCTAGAAACTCCATAGTGTTACTTTAATACTGTAGAAATATACAGAAATCGTTGCAAAGATCTGAAGCCAGAAAGCAAACAGGATTTTCCCATGGACGCTATAACGATCCCCACAAGCCTAAATGAAGGCCATTACAGGGAACCTAAAATAGATGGATGGATGGATGGATGAATGGATACATAGATTAACAGTACGTACATATATTCACAGTATACTAAATATAGCACAATTGAGGCAGTTGCGAAAGCCCTGGAAAGCTTCTAGATTCACATAACAAGTGAAGGTAGAGAGAAGCTTACAGAAGCTTGCACTACATTCAAACTAATAGCTCCATCCATTTCCTGGCTGTTTTGGTCTGATCAAAGCACTTAGGGCTATCCTCTAGGCCAGGGGTGCCCACACTTTTTTGGCTGGTGATCTACTTTTAAAATGACCAACTAAAAATGATCTACCACAAAACATGTTCATAAATAGAGACTATGCTTGGCTAAAAAAAAAGGGGGGGGGGGCACCGACACAGACACTTAAAGGAATCATGGTGATATTGGTGACATTATTTGAGATAGTTGCAACCTAAAATTCTTGATTTCGAGGGAGCTTTTCCAAAAAGTTCAGATAAAAGTTGCTGTGTTTTTAGGTGTTTGTTGCGAATTTTCCTCTTTGTAATCATAATTGAGTTATTTGTTAAAAAATAACTGATTAATAAACAAACATTCATTCATCAAGAACAAAAATAAATAACCTTGCCAATATGCTAAACAAAAGATTACCAGGACTACAAAACACAGTGCACCTGTTGGCATTACAGAAGGACCATCAGTAAGACTGAATAAAATGTAATGAATGTCTCAGCCTTCACATATGAGGGAAAAAAAACAGCCTGTGTCACTGTGATCTGTCTCGTCATCTGACGTCATGCCTGCGTTTCTGCCGTTCTCATTCTATGCGTATCAATCTGTTTTGCTATCCTTGTTTATTTATTTTATCCGTAAAGTTGTTGATGTTGTTCAATTTCATATGTTAATTTAAAGTCATCCAATTTCAAGTCATCCATTCTTCAACACTCGCTGCTACCTTATCTTCAAACAGAAAGTAACGTTAAATCTCCATGGCAACAGCTCCCAAGGGTTTGGATAATAATCGGATTTATTGCTTCCTTCATTATTCACAGCTAAATAACATAAGGATTTTTATTTTGTTTAATACACGAAAAAGCTATATCTGTTCTATAAGAAAGGTAACCTTAAATGACTTCTGTTGTGATCTGGCGATTTATATAAAAAAAACTTTATTTAATTTTTTTTTTTTTTTTTTTTTAAATGACACAATCTACCACCATAGGCTTTGCGATCGACTGGTCGATCGCGATCGACGCATTGGGCACCCCTGCTCTAGGCTGACCTCCACTTTTTTGATCGCATGTCGGATCGCAAGGTTGTCTTTTGTTTCTCTCTGACTGCCTGTGCTCATGTTTTGTAGTTAGTTAGTTGGCACGATTATGTGTGTCATATGTTCATATTTTTTGTGAGTCACAGTGAGTCTGTACCCTTTTCAAATTGCCAACATGGTTGGCCATATCCAGGAAGCAGATAAGACAATCCATCAACAAGTTAAACTTTTGTTCTCTTGACTATACAGTCATCACCTGCACGTAATACTTCGACCAGATGCAGCATGACACTATTGTTGCCGTGATGGGAGTTATGTTTTCCTGATACACATGTGATGCATAAATGGTTTTGGATACTTAATGTATAATATAATGCTTATATAATTTCTGCCATACAACTCCTCTTAACACATTTGTCCATCAGGGCTTGACAATACTCTGGCTTCTAATAGGTCATGTAATAGTCTGTCCCGATGTCAATTTCTGTCATCACATTCTTCATCTTCATTCCAGAGATTAATATTTCATGACTTACACCAAAAATATTTTAGGAACCTCATTCACAGACATTCTATCATATCCATCTAGGTCTATGATCATTTACACATATATATAGATATATGTGTGTATGTGTGTGTGTGTGTGTGTGTGTGTGTGTGTGTGTGTGTGTGTGTGTGTGTGTGTGTGTGTGTGTGTGTGTGTGCGTGCGCATTTAGAATAGTTTAGCCTGGAATAGGGAAGCCTGCAATTTACCATAATAAACAAACAAAAACATCAGCTGATGTAATGCAACATATCATGATATTAATCAGGGCTAAAATACCATTAAAGAGGAACAAGAGGAAGAGTAAATCCCACTGACGTGGGCCGTGAAGCAGCCATTGAAGGATTTTATTATTATCCATTATTATATAACAGGATTTTTTACATGCGCGTTTTTGGTACAGCGGATGTACTGAACATAACACAGTTTACTGCATGTGAAGTAGAATGAGTTTTAAAGACAATTGTATGAGCAGCTCACTCTTGCGTTGTGAATGCATGCGTTATGCATGATTTTTTTTTCGCAACAAGCCTACCATTAACTGCTACCACTCTTAAAATCAGATCTTGTGTGTGTGTGTGTGTGTGTGTGTGTGTGTGAGCATCAGAATAAATAAATAAAGTACTATCTAGACGGAGTTGAGAAAAGAAAGAGGAACATGGATTTTCCCAGCGCTAAATCCCAGTGGACACAATGGATAGTCAAATAGACAGTGTTTGAATAGAGCTAATGGATCTAATGACCCAGTTAGAACATTACCAGAGTCCTGAATAGATCGTTAATTTCTGACCAAATATCCACACAATACACAGATAACAAAGGTAATGGAATACAAGTTACAAGTGATACAAATTTAGAATACAGTAGAAATAAATTAAGTATCTCTACAGTGTGACATAAGGCAAATTATATTCCCTTCTGAATAAGAACTAAGAACATTATATGACTATGTTACATTCATCAAGTAGTGTACCTGAATGTGTTACTTATTGGTTTGATGACATATTTATACATATACTTTATTTATTACATATATACTTTATAAAGCATTTCCCCAACTTTGCATTAATACATTACTCTTATGTGTATAGGGTCACACATTGACGTGACGTGATGAAGTATTCTAGAACCAAGAAAAGTCACCCCTGACAAAGTTGCCCTGAGAAGTGTTGAATGCACTGTGTGATTCCTAAATTTATCATAACCCACCATCTCCCACCTAGTAGACAGTAGACAAACCCTTCAGAGACATGAAGTATCACTCCAATCCCATGGTAGAGTAATATTTGCCTCCTGGCACCTTAATAAACCAGTTCACACTGTGCATCAAACTGGGCCGAGACACATGTTCCTGTTTCACTAGAGTTGTAGACGAAGTTTAGTGATGCGTTTGATCCTCATGGGAGTGTATAAGTCTCTCAAATGAGAGATTTGAAAGGTTTGTCATCATGTTTGGTCTGGAGGGAACCTCTTTACTCTCTTTATAGTAAATGCACATCGGCTTTGTAAAGTTCTGAGAAGACACATCTGTATTCACCCCATTAAAACACAGCACAGGTCCATGTAATTAAACTGAAAAACCTCCCTAACCGCCACATGAAAACTAGAAGCACCCACACACAACAGGAATGTGTTCCCCAAAAGCCTATTCTACACTCCCAACCACAACCAATGAGTGTCATACAATGACAGTTTATCATTAGCAATAGCGGGACTACGAGGAAGCTTTTGGGGAAAAACATGCCAGATGGGTGCATCCAAAGTTTCATGCTCTTTGTCATTTAACCCTTGCAGGTCAGCATCTTCCCTGTTAAAAAATACATCACATTATCTGTGCCTGGGAATTAACAGAAACTTCAGCACTTATCTAGGTCCTTCAGTAAGTTCACATGACATTAACCGCCACTCTGCCATGAGAGTTCACATCTGAGGAACACCTGTTGAAAAAGAGTGTTGGGGTCTAATATGCCCCAGTAAAGGCTTGCAGACCCTCATATTATAGTTCTTTAGCCATAGCGTGTCATATCAAGGTCAGCTGTAGAGGAATTAGAAGAAGCAATTATACTAATAATTCATTATTCTTTTTTTCTGTTTTTAGTAAGATAAACATATTAGAAAATAAAAAATGACATCCCCAGTGTCCATTTGCAGTATTGCCATCGTCAATACAGACCAAGCCCACACAGGCTCTCATTCCAGGGCAAGTGACCCTGGGTGCAGCTGCCAACTCGACCACACGCTATATACTATACTACACACTACTATGCATTTTAGTTAAACGCAGGAAAAGATGTTAAATTCCTAGTGCTATTGGTTGGACACTTCCCACAACCGCCAAACCTCTCACTGTCACATGCAAGTATTCATACCCAAGAACCTAGCCTAAGTATTATAACACAATTATAACACAACAGGGTACAACCATCATACCGATACTTAACAACAACAACAACAAAAATGCCTTTCACTGATGGTGTCAAGTAGGCACCTCCCTTCGTCCATGCTTCAGTGAATTAGGCGCACAACACCTCCAAAAGGCTCAGTGGCGTCTAGCGTCCCATGAGGGGTAATAACTTGCCATTGGGTTATCTTTGGCATTGAAAAACCAGACAATTCAGTACATCATATTCTGAAATGTAGGACAGCCAGGGACAAAAACAGAGCATCTGGCCGGTGTAATCTTTCCTAATGTTTACCCTCTCTCCAGGTGCCCCATTGGAACACAGGGACATTGTTTCACCGCCACAGTTTCCCTGTTCTCCACAGCCGTCTATCTTTTTTAGTCTAACACGAAGCCGGTACAACTTTAAAACAACACTATTATAGTAACACAACTTAAAACTCAGTGAACTGCCATGAAAAACAAGGAGTGGTTTTCAAGAAGGCTTCATAGCGTACGAGCACTGCTAAGGAGAAGAATATAGAATATCTCAGTTTGACATCTCACTCTATCTACCATAATGATAATAGCAGAACACTTTTCTGAGTTCATTTGACTGCTTACAATCTAAACCATACCAAAGTTGAGGACCCACTTGCAGCACTTCACCCTTGACAAGTGACTCTTTTGTATGACTCAATATGACAATACAATGCCATTTTAGATCTAAACTGAAGGGAAAGTATGCTGATTTTTCTCACCTGGAGGTCCTTCAAGCTTGGCTTTCTTTACTGGAAGAAAGAGAAACAAGAAAGCAGTTATTAGAACATCTGGTTTCCACAGAGGTTAGGAAAAAGACATAAATACTAACATTCACATCTGTTTCTTTACCAAATACCATCACTAACATTGTTGCATAGTTGCATAGACCACAACTGAGTGGCATTGAATGTACACCTACATGCTTCTATTCCCTTCTCCCTTGTATACAAATGTTCCCATTGATATGAAAGCGTATTGTTCATCGTGCCAATCTCAAAAACATGTTCAGCACTAGTCTCTAATAGTGTTATTATGTTTAAGATGGCGGAACAGAAATGGGAGACTAATATCCCAGTCACTGGATATTAACGGCACAGAGAGAAGGTGGAGATGGACAGTCTCTCAGCAAATGGGAGACAGCAGACACAATTTCAGACACAGTAAAGCCTCATGTTTCCTCAGCACACTGAGAGCCACTGTACCAAGACAAATTCCTTGTTTGTGCAAACTTACTTGGCCAATAAAACCTGATTCTGAAAAAAAAACCTGATTCTGATGTTTCATGTTCATATTTACTTTTATAGATTCATAGATGCATTTTTTAGTGTATGTGTGTATGTATGTGTATATAAAAAAAACAGCACTACATCAATTGCCCACAAAGTGACACTGTGGATTTAAATTGCTGACATTACTGATTTAAGTGTTCCACCCCTAAATCTCGACAGTCAGACTGCCTTGTGAATGAACAAATAAATAAATAAATAAATAAATATATCCCATGGTGTGCTGCCAGCTCCCCTTGGATATGGTCCAATTACAGAGGATGCCCCAGAGACAGAGGCACCTGAAGGCATCTCCCTCTGAGGGGCAGGGAGAGATAGTGGGGTGGAGCCGATAGAGGATACTTACCCAAACCTGTGCACTTTAATGGGTAAATGTACATGCGTGCAGTGTGCTACTTTTAATTTCATGTTCAGTATGTCAGTTAGGTCCAAGAGGGAACGTCTGCCCTTAATAAATGCAGGTAATAAATGAAAAAACGTTTTTACAATTTTTGATGAAGTTCATGAAATCGTGCTGGCTGGCTCTCAGCATTTAGACAATCTACATGGTATCAGTCATTTCTCAGCATGTATAGGGTGGTGCTGCAAGAGGTCATTTGGGCAGTTGTTATAGTTGGCTGACGTCAACCACGGTGAAAAAGAAATACTTCTCAAAATATAAATGTAGTGGCTATGACATACATTAGTGAGGATGTAGCATTAAATCAAGGCTCACCATAAAACATATTCATCTCAGGCAAACATACTGCCTTTGCCTTCATTCATTCAGTTAATAACAAATGTAAATTGTCACTATGCTTTTAGGGGCACCGAAACCAGTTACTAGGGTCATTTTGGTATGCAAAACCAATGTTTTCCCCCCTCAAGTTTTCATTGTTTGGTAATGCAGCAGCTTTTACAATGCACAAGCTAAATTACTTTCACATTGGATAAGGGGAGGTGTGTTAGGACTGTATTCTGAGAGATTATTAAATAAAACTGGTCGTAATCTGCATCTAAAAAGAAGCTAGTGGAAAAACACATTACTGAACTACGCCTGGCTCACTGCAGACAGTGAATTTGCACAAATTGAAGTACATGGACGGGACACCTGTGGGAACAACTCAGACACTAGAAGTGAGAGTGCTCAGACAGGAAGTGGGATTGTGTCAGTGGTGTTTGAGCACTCCCTGGCCCGTGTGAGACTCGCACAGCACTTGTGCAGCACCAGATGGCCAGAGGATTACTCCCCCCAATCCCCCATCCCCCTTCTGGCCCTTACTCCCAATCTGAATCCGCCCTGCTCTGCTTGCTCCAGCGCTCAGTGCAACTCTCCAACTCTCCACCACTTTCTATCTAAAACAATCAAACGTACACACGCACATAATCTTACTTTGGTTTTGATCTCATCTCATCTACTTCCCCCTTCATAGCTACTTAATCTCCTTTGCATTAATATGAGGAGCACTACAACATGCAGTATGTAGAATACCTCAGAGCATTGCATTACCTGCACACATACATACACACTACGCAGGAAAGTACATAGGGAGACTTAAAAGCAACTCATGTATTGGATATATCCATCTGTTATCTAGCTAGCTCTCTGCTCAGCTGATTATATGTCGTCAGGAAAGTGGATGGGTATAATGCTGAATAACCTTGATGAATAACAACAAGACATTTTTCATCTATAATAACTTCTATAATAATTATATTATAATGTTCATCTATAATAACCCAAAATGACAAACTGCTTCAGAGCAGGTGCATGCACAAGAGTGTGAGGTATATAGTTTAAAAAAGAAAAACAATAATGTAAGCTGCCATTACTCCCACTGTTGAAGTGGTCCACTATTAAAGGAGTAATCCATCACACTTTTTGTCGAAGAAAGCAAAATTCTCCCCACATTCTTCTACCTGTCCGTTTAGTGTGTGCACTCAAAAAACTCTGCTCTCCCCGGACCGAGCTGTACATTGTTCCAGCCAATCAACACGTTGTCAGGAGGACGGGAAGGGGGGGGGGGTGTAATTAGATTGTCTGTTGAGCTAAAATCTAAACAACCTTTCACCACACCTGAGGACTGCATCTTTAACTTGTCAGTGGGGTCCTGCAAGTTCAACAATCCACACACTATGGAATGGATGCGGACACTTTTGACAGGCCTTGTGACAGGCAACCTGATTGCACACTTACGTATACAGAAGAGAGCTGAACTTAGGGACCATTAGTGCATTAGCAGGAGTGTGATTATGATTGAGGTAGTAGGATATGCTGACAGCATTATTACAGCAAAATAAGCATGTATTTTGAATAACTTCAATTTGACATATTCCCATGAGGAAACCTTACCATGTGCCCTGCTACACAGAAGACTTATAAACGGCTATTGAAGACTACTTGGCAAGTGTGGCGTAAGACTAAGTTCATGGTGTGACATAAATGTCTAATTTCTATTGATTAGGCTTGATTATGCTGTCAAAGATTCTTATGAGGTTACATATCATTCTAGCAATCAGATAAAAGTTGGAGAGTGGTAAACAGGCTTGAGTTTAGCAACAGTCTTTAAATTGTAGGTTAATCTAACGACAGGTGAGAGACCCTTTAGCCTGTCTGAAGGTGCTTATTATACGATTAGCAAATATAAAGTTTCCATTGCACATGTTAACATGCTTCTCTCTTGCATATGTTCTACCGGCTGATAATATTTTATTGCTCCGAATGCGAAAGAATAGCAACCCACCTCGAACGCACAGGAGTGACATTGCCGGGAGCGTTCAATGAGCCGTTGACGAGTTCAAAACGGGACACTTTCAACGCACATAAATCCCAACCGCTTGCTGCATCCCCGCTTACATTTCTCCGTCCGCTTCAACCGTTAAGTTGCGCAGAACTCAAAAACTAGGAACTGAGAAATTACATTACGACGGACTACTCATAATAACGCCAAGATGAGAGTGAAAAGTAAGGATTTACTAGATGTTCCGAGGGATGGGTTTTATCTTGACATTATTGATATGAAGACCCACCAATAATATATTGGCAAAGATAGAAGAAGGCGGTTCTTACGCAACCGTAGCCAATGGGAGTACTTTGAGAAGGTGACAGGTTCACTCAAAAAACTCATTTGAACAGGTGGCAGTTTGAGATTCCAGCAAAACAGCTTAAAATATGATCAGCAATATTAACGTATCATAAGTTAGGCCATATTGTTATACAATATAGAGTTGTAATATGGCCTATTATAATTGTATTTAAAGAAATTACAAAAGCGTTTGCATTTATAATGGAGTAGTAACACCTCCTCGGTGTTGCTTTTTTATTGTGGGGAAAAAAAGAGAACACTTTAAGATCTGTGCGGGCAGTCCTAAAATCATTTAACAGAAATGGTTGATTCCCACGTCACTTTTTCATCCAGACCAACGTTACACAGGCTACACAGGCACAGAGACTGGACACAGACAGTAAAACACGACACGAAAGAAGCGCTCCTTAGAAGACGGTGATTAATGAAATGGCACCATCTGGTGGACATTGGCGTACCAGGCAGACTTTCAAAAAATGATTACAAACTAAGCCACAGTGGAGGTTAGTCAGGCCTGTGTGGGAAAAAGGCAACAGCTTTCTTGTTGTTTTTGACACATTCTGATCAGTTTTGATTAGAGCTTGATCCTTAGATTCACATTTCAATGTCCTTAAGCACAACTGTTTCCAATATTCAGGCATCATATTTGACATCTTGACCTTCAACATACCAGATACTTTGATTGTCAGAACCTGCGCATCATTAGGATTTTGAGGAAACCGTGCATAAACTGTGCACCCTTTGTAACAACCCATTTTCATTGAGTCATAAACACATTTAGTCATTCATGTGACCACTATGAAAGATACTATCTTAATACTTACTATCTTGTGATAACGCCACACTCATACTGAAGATACAAAAGATGGACACTATAGGGTTAAACACTGTCCAGTGTCCAGACACCCACATTTCTGTATCTAAACAGGATCAGTGATTGTATGGGTTAAAAGCTGTCCAGTGTCCAGACACCCACATTTGTGTATCTAAAACATGTGAATATGATATGGACAGACAATGTATTACATTTAAACATTGACAAAAATATCTGAGAAATCAGATGAAATGAAAATGAATCGAATCAAAATGAATCCTAAGCAACAACTGACCTGCACAACAAGACTTGTGCGGAAGGGAATGGCCGTGGGCACAAGACAGAAGACAGAAGTCATCAAGATGGATTCAAAACATGGCTATGTCCTTCACCCAAACAAACTGTAAAGTGTATCATTTGAAAGCAGTTGTAGTTGATCCTACCATTGATGTGTTTGGTTTGATAAGAATGACACTTAGGTACTGGTGATTCAGCAGAATAATGAAAAGTAATAATTTATGATCAGTGTACATGACAATGCATGTGTTACTGTTGTGGGCATGAGGTGACGGACCACTCAGAATCCACGGATCAGGTGCTACTCTCACTCTCCCCACAGTGGTACCTGCTTCTCCAACATTATTTTATGCTGTGACTCAGATACAGGTCAGGTTCCTGATTCCACATAAACCATTGGTAGTTTAAGAGATAATCTGAAAAAGCCTAAAGTTATGTTTAAACAAGTCCTATTACGGACGTGCCATACATACCTAAAATACCAAGAGTGATTGTCTACATATTGAGAAAAAATAAATTATGTAATTAAAACTTAACAGTTGTCCAGTAAATCTAAAATGTGTTGATTTAAAAATATGATTCAGTTCTAGTCATGGGTAGACTGAGTTAATTAGGATATTTAGAATACTTGACTATGTCGGTATTGATAATCATAGTTACTTCATAGTTACTGTGTCATTAAATCTATGCATTGCCCTACACCTGCAGTTCAGCTCCTGGCCCAGGTAATGGATTCTTGGAGAATAAGTTAGCTTAGCTGTCTACTTAAAAACTCAAATTATTATCCACAGTAGTGTTACAACGGCATACTAACCTGATTATTATACATGACGTGAACGTCTTCTGACAACATCTCATGACCAACAAGGTAATGACAAACATGTGAAACGTCTTTAAACAACAACCAGAGACATAACATTCTTAAGCTACTACTCTTAGTCTGTGGTGGATATAGCCTACGTATAACACTTTGGGATGAATATTTTTAGATGCATGTCAAGCAACATCAAACGTGCCTGGCAGGATCCTGGCTCCAGAGGGTAATGCATCTGAGAGTAGATCACAACATAGGATGTTGTAGCCCTACTGCAACGTTTTTGGATGACACACTGTTCTTAGAAATAGCAACCCCACTGTAATGTTTTTTTTTCTCCACACAAATATGTCTACGTCACAATTCACAGTAACTGTGCTAATTTGAAACGGAAAATCATCTGCTCGCCACTATTCAAGCTTCTCTTTGGCTCTGAAGACTTCCTCTTGCAGTGAAGGCCTTCCTCTCTGCTCAAATTGAGACTGGGACAAATAGCACGTGTACTGGGCGTGTTGAGTGAAACGCCTCCTTAAAAGAAAACCAATGATATGGCTTTACGTCAGAATATATTTACGCCATTCTAATATATCCTAATAAGGCATTTACACGATTATTCTATTGGATGTTTCGATCCAGGCGAACGAATCAGATAAATGACAGACCTCCAGCTGTAAGCTAGACCCGCCTTCTATGCATTTTTCAGTAGACCCCGGAAGCATAGTTTTTTAAAGAGGTAGCATAATTTTCATAGGGCGAGGGCTCAGAGGAACAGAGAAAATACCAAAGGGACAAGCCTCTCGAGCTGTCGAGGGTGACATTAACAGAAGAACAGATTCTCTACACCACTGTTTGCCGTCATCGATATTTCCGAATATTTCAGGCGACAACCCAACTACTCCTAACGCTGACGATTACATTGTTGTTATCGCTAAGCTTGTTGGAATTTAAATACTGACAGTTCCGTTCAGTTCAGTTCAGTTGAGTTGTGTATTCGATCGGGGAGGCAGCGACCAGAACAAAAATATAAGGGCAAACTCTTGCTACAAAGGCGATGGGAATGCAGTTCCGTTTGCAGATTTAACCCATTCATTGCACTAGCAAATTGAGTGTTCGTCTAAAAACCCGGTAAGTCGCTTCAATTACCGTTAATGTTTTTTTTGTTGTTTCATCTCTTAATATGTGCTGCCCTTTACTGGCTAGACCAGACAGTGATTGAGACTGCAGTAGCCTACTTTGTCGCAAAGTATATTTCGCAATACAAACCAAGCATTTTCACATTAAGAAGACGCTGTCATTTGCTATGCATGAGATCAGCTACATTAGGATCCAGATTTAATCAACTAGATAACGTTAATTTGTACATTGTCAAGCAACCACCTTGCATTTCAAATGTTTAACCGTTGGTCGTGCTGTTATGTTAATGTGTTGATAATGGTGTCTTAGTTGAAATGGATGTATAAAGCTAGCAAACATATTTTTTTCTCCTGAAACAATGACAGGCCGACGTGGACACCACCAGATCTGCCATAGGTTAGGCTACAATATATTCCCCACAACGGGCTTTACTTGTACCCACTGTAGCCTTCACTCTATTCAGACGCAGGGGCGTTTCTTCGCTTTGTCTGTGATTATATTCCACATTCCTGCAACACCGGTGCAACCTTACATAGAGAAATGACATGCAATTTTATTTGTGTGTTTGCACGGAATATTGTAGTCCAGTGTGACATGGAGAAATATGAATGAATCCTTATGCCAACGTCTTCTCACTAAAGGGCATGCACGCTGTTCGCCGTAACCTTGTGCAGTATCCAATTGAGCAGGGATTTAACTAGCCTATAGAGCTGTCGTCCTTAAGTTAATTGGAATGCCCATATCACAATTTGCTTTTTGTATCTTACACAACGTTACAAAATTAGGATAAGGAGTGTTCACTGGGCCATATCCAGAGTCATCTCCAAAATGTATTTGCTTTGTGCATGAAGAGATCTGCCCGTCACTGAAGTGGGCGTGCAGGTTCTTAGATGTCCAGAACACCCCATGCATATGGAACGACAGGCATTCCTATTCAAAGCTACAAAGCCTCTCCCATTGTCCTGAAAAACAGGAGACCTTTTTTTTTAATATAAATCTATAGCCTATCATAACGCGGGCTCATACATCATTTGCTTCTCCTCTTGAATAATCCACCACAAAGGACATTTACGTTGGTTGACTGAATCTTTCTATTAGTAGAAAATGACTTGTTGTTGCTTCCCGTTAACCTTTGGAATAGCCTCACAAAAACGTGTGTGTTTTCAATAAGGGGAAATACGGTTGCCTTATTCTTTTAAGTAAACAGAATCAGTGATTGAATCACTGAAACACTGTTTTCCCCCCTTTTGTTGAGAGGCAGGTTATTGTGTCTCAATACCTGTTGTTATCTTTGTCTGATAACAACCTGCATGGTTGTCCTGCATTGAGAATAAGAATTCAGTCTAATGGTGATATGAGCCAAATGAGTCCTCTATAATCTTTTCTCACCTGAGCATAGTTCAGTCAGTAACACTATGTACCTTGAATGTACCTAATCTGCCTTGGCTGGATAAGTGTGACCCTCAGACACTTAACTGTTAACTGCACTTAACTCTGTTTTTCTCTCAGCTTTGCCAAACATACCAGGACTGGCCATAGCTGGAGGGTGCACTGGGCCTATTCCATTGATCAGCTGCTGGGGCAGGTCTCAATGGTTAGGACCTTTACATGTTAACTATATAACATACACAATCAGGAGGCAGTGGTATATTAAAGCCAAAATAGATAAGATATCATTGACGATGTTTAATCTGCATTTAATCTCATTGACGTAGATAATGCTACCACCTCATTGCATGCAAAGCCCTAAAGTCATTTTCTGAAGGGGAAGCGCTGAGCTATTAGATTTTCCTCCTCGTTATGGATATTCAAACAGCCCACAAAATTGACTGGGGTCAAGGGCCTGACAACTTATGAGTCGCTCTCCTCTCCGTAAGGCCCTTTATGCTGTTGGAGATGAAGCAGACTCAGACAGTCTGTGCCTCAGACATGGGTGCACACTGGGGGTCCTCATCGCATTCACAGCCATGTGGCAATGCATTATTCTGCCTCAGAGTCACTCAAGCAGTTATACCAAGCAGCGGGCTTTCAAGGACTCTCATTACCCATGGCATACCAGCACTGACCTAATCCATGGCCAGGCTTTAAGGTAGGGGAGAATTCAAAGTGAGTGAGGGCAGTGAGGGGGGGCATTTCGTTTTTATCTTGAGAAAGCTCAGTGGATTTGCTCAAATGAGATGGGCTGACCTTGCAAGCAGCAAATGCTAACGGAATTTGGTCGGAAACCATTTCATTTTAAATCAACAAAGAAGAGGACTGACATGCATGTGGCTTCCTCTTTCTCTCCTCCTCTGCCTGTGTGGTTTTGTGTGTGAGACACTGAGAGAGTCTCTTGTCTGTCTTTGTATGCCCCTCCCTTTTTCTTTTTGCCCCCCCCCCCCTCCTCTTCTCTACCGGTGCACTGGTGTATATGTGTCTGTGAGAGAGAGGCTGAGCCTCCTCTGAATCACTCATACAATCAAATGGCTGACTTTTGGCTGCAGCCTCTGCATGCCTCTGCTAACGAACATAAACCACAACGGGGCTGGAAGCAGCGGCGAATCCATGCCAAGCCAGCTGATCCTTGTGTGGAGTACAAACAGCCCTCTCTCTCTCTCTCTTTCTCTCTTTCTCTCTCTCGCTCTCTCTCTCTCTCTCTGTCTATCTCTCTATCTCTCTCTCGCTCTCTCTCTCGCTCTCTCTCTATCTGAACCAGGCATGCTGTTCACAGCTCTGGAGGACTGTTGGCGTGCTATGGTGTAAAGGTCGATGAAGACATAGGCTGGCTCGAGTGAATCAGACAGCGTTGTGGTGTCCCACGCAAACACCTAAGCCTACTGTTTTGTGTTATTAAATAGAAGAGCTTCGATAAGTGATATGAGAGCGAGTTGCATGTTTTCGCATTTGAACCGTAGGCCTTGTCTGCTTTGATTGGCACTCACACAGAATCCATGTTGGTTGTGGTTTTAAATGGTGTAGTGAGTTGAATTTATTCACCAGCTTTTTATTGCTGTCAGTTGGCTGGAAGGTGTAATTACATGTGTGTGCATTGTGGTTCAGTGTTATTATGTGTTACTACCAAGGTGTGTGTGTGTGTGTGTGTGCATGTGTGTGTGTGTGTGTGTGTGTGTGTGTGTGTGTGTGTGTGTGTGTGTGTGGTGGCTTCTCTTGTCTCTGTGTGGTGGCTTCTCTTGTCTTCGCTTGTCTCACAGAATGTGGAATGGCTGCCAGTGTGTTCTTCTCTGAAGGTGCTGAAGGCCCCCCCTCCCCCCACACACTGTCTCTCCTAGGTCTTGTCCGACACCTCTTCCTGCTTAGGTCCATCGATGTGGGACTCTGGCGTAGCAAAGTACAGCCTCCCAGCCCAGCCCAGCCCAGCCCAGCCCAGCCCAGTTCCCCCATCCACAGACCTTTCATCAGTTAGCCTTCTATCTCCTCCCCCAGCTAGGATAAGCCTCAAGGCTGAGTCCTTGGGTTAAGTGTGTGTGTGTGTGTGTGTCTGTGTGTGTGCGTGTGCGTGTGCGTGTGTGTATGTCCAGGTGGCTGAACATACAGTACTGTACTGTATGTCTGCTAGTTGTGTGAACACTTGTGTGTGCTAGTCAGCATGTGGGTTATGTGAAATATACATAGGGCTGGTTATTTTCAGATATTTGTTTTACATTTCATATAGCAATCAAGTATGAGAGTGTCTTTTGTGATTTCACTCATAGCTTTCTCTCTGACTCTGACTTTCTTTCTTCCTTACTCACTCTGTCCATAACAGATGTGAAACTCACACATTCACATACAGTAGGTTAAACCATAATGCATAATATGTGGGGCAAAGTGAGTCATGCCCAATTGCCCATAGGAGATTAAGGATGGTCAATCCCTGTAGATTCCTCGCTCTGCCTGACACTGATAAATGACTGGCCTCTGAATGAAGCCTCTGAATGCCCTTGGATTGGTCTCTCTCTCTCTCTCTCTCTCTCTCTCTCTCTCTCTCTCTCTCCCTCTCTCCCTCTCTCTCTCTCTCTCTCTCTCTCTCTGGGAGGTAGGCCCATTTTCATGTGTTCTTTAAAAGGTTAATGGAAGATCAGCTCTGAGTCATCTGAGCCTTCAAACTGACACCATGTTCCAATAAAAAAAATGCATTAAAATAGGCATGCATGAGTTGGAGCTGCCCTGCCCTGCCTTGCCTTCCCTGCACACATATTTGCCAACCCACTTGTATGCAGCCGAGCACAAAGTCACTCGGTGGAAAGCATGTCTGGCACAATGATCCCCCGAAATCCGTATGTATTAAGGATGAATAGAGACAAGTGAAAGGGAGGCAGAGCTTGTGGTGGGGCGCCTCCTGTGTGAACTGCAGTGCAGGGTTCTGTGAATAGGGCACATGTTCTTCCAGCGCATTCCACTCCCCAATGCTGGCAGGCACTGTCACCAAGTCTCCATCCAGACTGTACAGTGCTGAACTAAACGGAACGACATGAACTCACACCCCAACCTTGGGATTGGATTTCTCTCTCTCTCTCTCTCTCCCCCCTACCCACCCTTCTCTGAGTGAGAGAATTGCTCTGAAATGCCTCAGGCAGCATACTTTTGAATCCTCCTTGTTTAACAGGAGGTTTGGGCTGTGGCTCTGTGAGTCCCTCTTATGACAACCTCCCAGAGGAATCCAGCATTATACTAAGGAGCATTTGCTCAAAACTGACCCTTTTTAGTTTTGGTCATGACTCTCCTGGTGTCATGAATGAGTAAGTAATGTGAAAGGTTTCTTTTTCTTTGTGCTGTGTGTAGGCCTAAATGTGTGAACAAACCAGCTGTGTTGTTTCTTCACAGCAGTGTTTTCATGCACCCATAGATGGAGGCAGGACTAGGAAAGCCCGTTTAGAATGCGGCCACACCCCCGTTATTCCTTATATAGACGTGCCTGGTGAGCTCTTTAAAGGGGAAGTGCTTTAGACTGCACGGAGGAATGTTTTCAATAGAAGGTTGGCACCCGCTAGCAATATACAAGACGTACAGACCAGTGCATTGACTCTCCGTAAAGCTGTAAGGATATGTAAGTTTATAATGCAACAAATGTTGAAAAGACACCAAAAGCAAAACTCTTTCAAGCATGTGCACACACACACACGCACACGCACACGCACACGCACACACACACACATACACACGCACATACACACGCAGAGACCAAGAGAAACATCTTGTGGCAAAGGCATGAATCCAACAAAGGCAGCATTCTCCCCACCCATAGAGACATATGGCTGCTCTGATTCAGCTTCTGTCTAAGAGAATACCTAATTAATAGAGGACACAATCAATTAATTAGATGATTGTTAAGTAGTTCATGCTGTGTTTGTTACCTACTCTGATGCCACAGCTGTTTTTGAAGTCTCCATTCGTGTCTGACAAGCATTCTACGAGTTAGCAGCATACTCTAGTAAATGGACTGCTATGAAGTGCCTGGTTTGGTAACCTTATCAAACTGCAACATTCATGTCATCAGTTTTACTAACAGTGATACCAGCTAACTCTCATATGTTGGACTAGTTGGTCACATGAGAGGGCATTTTAACCTAGCTCACCTCGTACAGAATACAACGTCTTAACTTAACTAGCCCTGGCCATTGTTCACATACCTCACACCACATTATACATGCGCACACACACACACACACACACACACACACACACACACACACACACACACACACACACACTCTCTGTTTCTCTCTCTCTCGCTCTCACACACACATGCACACCAGCACCCATACTGTGTGTCTCCAGAAGTCTGAGCCTCTGTCCCTGTGCTGATAACGTTTGCACCAAAGTGCTTACATCACATCGCCTGTCAGCTGTGTACAGCGTCTCCTATCTGCTCAGCCGGCACAAGTCCACGTGTGCTGATTCCGCTCTGTGTGTGTGTGTGTGTGTGTGCGTGTGTGTGTGTATGTGTGAGAGAGAGAGAGTTTGCCCTCAGCGAGAGCAGTGGCTCCAGGGTTGTTGGTGGGAGGATTACAGAGAGTGACGTTGATCATTTGCATCTCCCGGAAGCTAGGCAGCGTCTTTTGTGGAATGCTAAGCCGAGCTTGTTCCTGTTCTTTCCTCGGCTTGGCCAGGACATGTTGGAGGGCACCGAAGCACAAACACACACACGCTGCTACATTATTTAAGTTTTGCATTTACATACATGCATACATTGATTCCCATTTATGAGCTATTTTGAGGGGTTTGGAGTCCAGTGCTGGTGTTCCTCTGTACTACTGTGGAACAGGCCGAGCAGGTGGGCGGAGAGTCGACTTTCCCCCGAGGTGGCCAGCCAATGGGGGCGATCGCCACCGTGTCCAATACCCCGCCCCCTGTCCAATGGGGCCTGAGGAATATCTTGCTTCTCTCGCTTTCCCCTCCCCCTGTGCTCGGCTCTCTATATGCGTTCGGTGCTGACTGAGCAGTCGAGCACGCCTGGATGTATCAGCTGGGAGGAAATGAGCTGAAAAGGCAACGCAGAGAGTGAGAGAGCGGTGGGGAGAGGGAGAGCTTGAGAGAGTGATAGAACGAGAGAGAGAGAGAGGCTGAGGGAGGGGGCAAGAGCGCTTAGAGTGGGAGAGGGGTGGGGGTGTAAGAAGGCAGCGGGAACTGCTTTCATTGTGTTCAAGTTATTTGGGGGTAAAGACGGAGGGCTGGGGGGTGTGGGGGGGGGGGGGGGGAGCGCAAGAGGGCTACAGAAAGTTTTTGTGTGTGTGTGTGTGTGTGGGGGGGGGGGGGGGGGGGGGGGGGGGGGGGGGTGACAGAGTTTGTGGGTAAGTGCCAAAGAGGGACAGAGAGGGAGAGCGTTTCAGTGTGTGCGCACGAGTGTGTGCGTGAGTGATTTGAGAAAGCGAGGGAGGGGAAGGCTGAGGAGAGAGTGAGAGCTAGAGAGAGAGAGAGAGAGAGAGAGAGAGAGAGAGAGAGAGAGAGGGAGAGAGAGAGGGAGAGAGTGAGAGCTTCAGAGTTGGGCATACCAGAATAGCTGAAAGAGGGCTGCCTCAGTATAAACAGCCCAATCAGTCAGGCCTTGTGAATGTAGTTGAGCAAGAGCCTTTTTTTAAACAGAGGATTGTCTCTCTTATTTCTCCCTCTGCCTTTCTCTTTCTCTCTCTCTCTCTCTCTCTCTCTCTCTCTCTCTCCCCTCTCTCACTCTCTCTCTCTCTCTCTCTCTATACTCTCTCTTCAGTGAGTTCTCGGGGGGGAGGAAGCAGAGAGAAAGACTGAAGGAGCAACCTGCTACATGCAACTGCCTGCAAGAGTCTTCAAGCCTCGCAGAGCCTAGACCAGAATAACAAGAGCATACGAAGACAAGAGGCAGACACACCAGTGCAAGGAGGGCTCTGAAGGCTTTTTGGGAGGGTAAGTCTTACACTTGTGGTATATTCATATGCTTACTGATTATGTATATCTTTTTGTGTTTGTCTGTGTGTGTGTGTGCGCGCACGCACAAGAGAGAAAGAGAGAGAGAGACATTTAAATTAATAAATTCACCTTTTTATGTATTTTCCAATACCATTGGTTCCAGTGGTTTGGAATGCAATCAGAGCTAATTCCTGCTTAAACATTTTCTCTTTACTCTTCTACTTTTCCTTTCTGCCAGAAAACTAATGTCCCACAAAATATCACAGAAAGAACACTCTCTCCACTTACATGACTTAATTTGACAGCTCTGGTGGTTGTCTGGTTATCCCCTCTCAGATGTGTGAGTGTTTATTTAGGTGTGAAACTCACATGAGAGTGTGTGAAATAAGACAGGAAATCCTGAGCTAAGAAGCCCTTTAAACTCTGGCTTGGTTATCAAATGCACAGGCTCAGGCTCGGGCTCAGGCGCAGTTCATTCAGTCAGTCAGTCAGGCAGGCAGGCATGTTTATCTCACAAGCCTCCTGTCTGGCAGCATTAGTAGGCTGGGTGGGGTTCAGTGCGAGGCTCTCTTGGGATTAAGGTGACTTTTAACGTTATCTCACAATGTCTTTTATCACTCGTGTACTTTGCCTCTGGTGAATAAGTTGAGTGTCTGTATGTTCTGTGTGCACGTGAGCATGCTCTTTGCCACTTGTGCTTGAGGTGAACTCGCACTGTTTGTAAGAGAACACAGGTTTAAAAAAGCAGATGGACTTTCGCAGAAACAATCCTTGACCCTATAAGTTTGGCAACACAGCTAATGTTCCTGAATTCAACACCTGAACAATCTCTAGTCAACAGTCTGTTCTCAGGTTAACAGTTGCACATTTATCATGCCGTGTGTCTGTTGGTATCCTGCTTTTGTTCACTGGCACTGGACAATTACCTTCCTGTCATAACACTAAACACAAAGATGTGTTTTGAAAATGATGTTTTTCCAGATTTGCATGAACGTGACAATGTTTTGAGAGTTGACCCGTGTCCACACGGAAACGCAAAGAAGAGTGAAACCGCTGTTGCTAGCTAGGTCATTTGAAAATCACATTTCCTGCATAATCTATGCTACAAGTTATACCCTATAACTAAACAAGATTACTATCAAAGCAAAGATACTACTAGATGAGCTAAATCCTATAAATCGATTTCAGCATCAGCAAAACATGGTTTTGGGACACAGAAATTCCCCAGTGAAGTGAACATACAAGTTGCTAGCATTTAGCGTCACTTTATATCAAACAAACCCAGAAAAGCTTTTGACAACTGATGTTTCTGATAGTTTGCGGGCCTCCTCATAGAAATAGAACAAATTGGCTGACAACCATGCTGCGTCTGACAATCAAAAATAGATGTTCTATTCATTGCCACTGAGGACGTGGTGAAGGCTTTGGAGGGCGTTTTCTCAGCCTTCGAAGAGAATGAAAGGTGATTGGATAAAGTTGGGGCTATGTCGTCACCGTTTTCAGAAAGCTCTATTTTGACTTGTACACACAGCGAGATAAAGGTTGCGTTCTCAAAAGTCTCTACTCTGAAACATATGCGTTTTCAGACCCCGAACCCCCCCCCCGCCCCCCCCCCCCCCCCCCCCGCATGTTACTGTGCAATCAGTGCACAATCACAAACGTTCTGCCCCTACTGTTCTGGCAGTGAATTGCTTTGCAACACCCACCAACTGTAGGAGAACAGTAAAAGGTTCACAAGTCCGTCGTAGCAACTGCGTAACGCAGTCGTAGATGCATATTTCGGCCTTGAGGGTCCTAACTGGCAGCCTTGAAGTGGGAAGATGTCAGGCTAGCCAGAGCTTCTGTGAAATCAAAGAGCCTTCTCTGAAATCAAAAGCTCCCGCCTGTGTCACTGTCTCTGGCATAATTTCACGTTCAAGTAGGTGTGAATTAGTCTCATCAAGCTCTGATGAAGCCAAATCAGGCAAGTCAAATCAGGATTTTTCTCGCAAGACAAGCAGCCTGGCGTCTCTCTGCCTTTCTTTGTTCGTTTGAGGGACGTCACATGCCAGGGATACAAGCGGTTCCCGAAGGCGTTGCGTGCCCCAGTGCAGGGCAGGGAGCTCAGGTGAGCTGAATTGAAGACACAGGTTGGGGATGTGCTGTGAGATCTGCCTCATTAGTGTTTGCCACCATAGTGACTATAAATACCCCTGCCCCCTCCTCTGCCCTGCCCCTTCCCCCACCTTGTGGGTGCGTACAGACTCTAGGGACCCCATCTGCCTCGCCTGCTCGGAAGCCTGGAGACTGTGTGTAAATACAGTGTAGTGTGTGTGTGTGTGTGTGTGTGTGTGTTTGTTCTTTGTTCAGCTCATACATACAAACACACCGCACCTGTAGACGACAAATAAATCAAAGGGAAGTTGAGAGGAATGCATCACTGGCTAAAGTAATCGGGAAAAGAATGTAGACCATATTCATAGCTTGATGATAGACATAACTTTATGTTCAATGTTGTGCAGTTAACTCAATAAAAGCCTGTAATATTCATATTCTCAAATTAGTGGCTTGCTTTTGTTTTGTCTTCACAGCTCACACATACAAGCATACACAGACAGGCACACACAGGCATTATTATTGATTAGTTATTGACTCAGAGATTTGTGTGTGTGAATGTGCCTATTCTAATCCCCCACACTCATATTGCCCGTGAACTGTTTTGACCGTGACATAACTTGGTCAGCTGTGTATTCTGGGACTGTGAAGATGACCCACTTTGTAACAGCTGGACAGCAGTGTGACTCTCAGTGATGTCACGCATGATGCAGAGCCAAAGGTTTCCATCTCACCCACTCAACCTGCGCCCCCCCCAGGTCTGTCTCTGTAGATAGGCCCTCATTCAACCAGTTCAATGTCTCCTCAGGCGGACCATAAAGTCTCCCTGAGTTCTTTGTACTACATAGCTCCCACATAGGTCTCCCTCGCTCAGACAGCTGACATGGAGAAATGTATTTCTGTCGTAACAGTGTGCCAATATGGAATTGCACGGGCAATTCTTGGTAGCTGTTGCAGTTTGGGTGACGACAGACTGTGACACATAATCTGGAAATGACTGCCTGTGATGACGTAACTGAATTTCAGGGAAGTTGCCAGATATGTGTCATCTGCCGAAGCAACATTACTGTGCTGCACTTGTCACAAAGGGAACCTAAATGCATAACTATACCATAAGAACCTTTGTTTTCCTGTATGTGCATGTATACTGTGTGTGGACATTATATGTTCAGTGTTAAGGATTGTAGTTCAGCCTGGAAAAGTGCCTTTGTTTTGATTCATTCTTACATCACTTTGTTGTGGCAGTGTTCTCCATCTTGTCCTGTGCTCTCTCCAAGACTCTCTAAGGCTTTACAAAGACTCTGTTGTATTTTGTCTTTCTTATTACCTCATGTCTCTGATCAGGGCCCTATTCGTCGTAGCTCGTTAAGCGAGTTACCAAGACAATTTTTCAGGATGAGATAACATAAGTTCCTCCTTTCGGTTAATGGAAGGAACTTTGGATAAATCACCATAGCAACACATCAATTAGCTCCAACCTGCTCCAGCGCAGGCTAATTTAAGTGAAGCTGGATAAGATTGCCACACCCCCGGAAAAAGGAGAGATCCCATTGACCAAGGAGCGATATTAGATTGGCACTTCATAGTGATAGAGTTCTTCGCGATCGCCAAGGTCCATTATTCTATCATGATGAGTTCTTGTATGAGCGCTACAGATTCAGACGACAAGGAACAATTTATTTACAAGACCTTCTCGAGCCATTTATTGCAAACACCACAGCCGAACATTGACTGTCATGCGTTTTTTTGCGAGTAGTAGGCTACATGTTTGTAGTGTCAGCGATGCGGAGAACAAAGCACTCATAATTATATCACAGTGTTATTAGTACACCATAGCATATCATTATTGTAGAAAATGATTAAGGTGGACTCACACACTATAAGAATAGAGAGAAATACACACAATTTATTTTCACTGCTTCAATTTATTGAATTTCTTATTAATAAACTTACATTTAGTCATTTAACAGACGCTTTTATTCAAAGCGACTTACAAGGAAATGTAAAAATACACTTAGTAAGGAGGTGAGGGGAATCGAACTAGCATCCTTGCAACTACTAACCAACAGCGCTACCCACTGTACCAGATCACACTTTCCGCAAAGTATACATACATAGATATGGCCGCATACACAGCCCCATACACAGATTTTTGTCTTGCTCTCGCAGCGGTGACAGTGTTGGATTTTGCCATGATTATGGTCTTGTATTCTTCATAAGCGTTCATGATCATCTCCTGCTCGCCAGCGGAGAAAAAAAGAGGCTCTTTCTTTGAGTTTAGAAGCCATTGCACCGTTAAACAAATCATGGTTTTGGTGATCGACCCTGCCCCCTTTTGAAGTAGGCACGGGCACTAGCCCTGATAAATTTAGTCTGGTTCAAATTAACGACATGGTTAGACCGTGAATAAGCCGTGGACGACCCGATACATCCAGTTCTCAATCATCTCGGTAATTCAAACTGGCTAATAGGACAATTGATCGACTTAACTTAAGCCCTTACGACGAATACCCCCCCGGTCATGTTTTGGTCACAGAGACACTGATGTTTGTCAGTCATTTTCAGTCACATGGTGTCAATTTAGCTCTTGTCTGCTAAACTGATTGGATGCTCAGCTGATCGGATCTAAATAGAGGTTTAAGGCAGCTTTGTCCTAGATGTGTCCACATTTAAATATATACTTTTGAATCACCAGCGACTGATCTATAGTGGTTTGGTTGTTGACTGTCATTGATCTGATCGACTGGGATCAGGGAACAGGGAGCTCTTCAGATCTTGATTTCATCAGCTGGTCAGTTTATTGGCTCCAGCAGTGTAGCTGACCTAGCAGTTGCTCAGAGCTGGACGATGAAAAGCACTAGACAGCAGTGTTCCATGCATCTCTTTGGATAAGAGCATCTGTGGACCGGTTGTGCATAAAAATGTTGAGTATGTGGGCAGCACATTGCTCAATACTTTCTATTTGTAGGACCCTTTGGGTATGTGTCATCTCGTATTTAATCAGGCCACTACTCAAACGGCAGCCTTGGTGTTAACAGTTGGAGTGTGAATGACCTCTGACCTGTGACGTGTTTGACTTCTCTCCTCTCCTCTCCCGCCAGGCTTCTCTCACTGGAATGCCTGAGACGCAATGCAGCCACTGAGGTGCCCCCCACGTCCAGGTGCCCAGGAGGGGCGTGCCAGGCCGCTGGCCCCATCCCGGAGGATCCACAGGACAGAGACCACCAGTTCACCAGCGCTGCCTCTCCAGGCCCTCCCTCCTCATTGACGCTTTGGCCTCGGGTGAGTTCCACGGACACCTCCATGGTCTGCTGTTTGCGCTCGTTATGCCTGCAGCGATAGACTGAAACGTGTGTGTGTCCCCTTCTTTCTTAAGGGGACTGTCTGAGCAGAGGTTAATTGCCTTTGAAATGTAAGGCAATTATTAGTGAGGTACTGCTATTTGTGTCTTACCTCAGAGCCATAACATTCATACTGAGTGAATGTTTCATCTGTGCTCCGTTGTTAGACTGTCTGTCCGGGAATGCTGTTGTTGGTCTTCGGAGGGCAGCCTTGGGGATGGAAGAGCACAGGGGTTAGGCTTGGGGCACAGGCACTGCACAGCTCCAGGGCGGGTGTGGAGCAGCCTGGAGTGCAGACACAGACTACGACAACACAAAGGTGGGTGAGGTGAAGCGTCATGGGAGGCTTTCGGGGTGAAGCCTTTTAGTGTTTTAAATCTACAAACGTAAAGTTCAAAGGCTTCGTGTAGCAACAGTCTACTGGGTCTAGCTCGTATTGTTATAGTAATAATGATAAACTATTTTAACTTTAAGCTCCTAC
The DNA here is from genome assembly GCF_900700415.2 of Clupea harengus. Classification (NCBI taxonomy): domain Eukaryota; kingdom Metazoa; phylum Chordata; class Actinopteri; order Clupeiformes; family Clupeidae; genus Clupea; species Clupea harengus. Next base: position 5,821,641 of record NC_045158.1, on the reverse strand, counting down.
ATTACAGTTACCTTTATTATTTTATTCATTCATTTTATCCAAAGCAATTTACAGTACAGTACAATATACATTTCTATCAGTATGTGTATTCCCTGGGTATCAAACCCATGATCTTGGTGTTGTTGGCACGTTGCTATTCCAGTTGAGCCACAGTAACATTAAACTTTAAATGAATAGAAATATTCTACTCTATAATGAATAGAAATAGCCATGGCTCTTGTTCATTGTAGGCATAGATCATTCTGTTGCTAACCTACATGGTACTGAAATCCCTTTGTCCTTGTCGTAGGTGTCACACAGCCAGGCACTGTAGAGAGACTGTTGTGCTAACCATAGGGAAGCGTTGCGAAGATCCCACTCTGTAAAGCAGGGCTCCTACAACTCGCTCTTCTCGGGCTCGGGCTCTTTGCACTTCCAAGAACTCTTGTTCATTCTCGAGACCTGCTGCTCAATCCACGAGGAGCCATGCGTCACATTCACGTCGAGCTGGCTCGCAAGGAGCCGACAGTTCAACTCCCAGCACAAGAGGGGGACCTGCCGCCAACCAGCACCCCAGCCAAGGGTCCCAATCTTGGAGCGCACAGCGGTGTCCCCAGGCCCTTCGGGGACGAGGAGATTCGGATGCAGAAGGTCTACCAGCTGTCCATCTTCTCTCAGAGAGGGGGCTTCTCAGAGCAGCCCGAGGGGCAGCGCCCGCCTCGCGTGGGGATGAAGAGGGGCCTGGAGGAGCCGGTGGCCCCGCTGGCCCACAAGCGGCTGCACGAGGCCGAGGCCGAGCAGGAGGAGGAGGACGATGACGATGACGACGTCACGCAGGGGGAGGTGCTATGCAGCTCCACGTCAGAGCCCTTCTACTCCTGCTCCCTGCTCGAGTGTAATAAAGACCCGGAAAGCCCCGCGGCCAAAACACCCCCACCTCTGCCGCCACTCTCCCCTACTCATGCCCCCACCCCCTCCCGCCGGCCTGCCCAGCACAACCACGACCGGCCGGTCCCAGACGCCTGGGCCCCGCTCTCACCTAAGTCGCCCCCTATGGTAGATCCCCTGGCCCCGCACAATTTCTGGTCCGGCGATGCCAGTGCCGGCTCCCCGGTGCTTAGCCCTGAGCCTCCACCAGCAGGTGACGCCCCGGCCTGTTCCATAGGAGCGCCACCGCACGGCGACGGCTCCAGCAACGGGACCTTGGCCGAGCAGGGAAGCTCCTGCACCGTCACTGTACGGAGCCCGAGCCCCACTTTCCCCTCCTCAAGCCCCAAGAGGCTCTCCGAGGCTCTGGAGTGGGGGGCCAGCCTAGAGTCCTCCCCTCCCGAGCACAGGGCGCCCCCCACCAATGGCGTGCCCTCCTCAGAAAAGACCCCCGTTGACCCCCGGGCGCTTCTCAATGGAACTTCCTCCTCCAACTCTTCCGCCCCCTGTCCAGCCAAGAAGAAGCTGCTCTCATCCAGCGACACGGGGGACTCCTGCTCCGAGGATGAGGGCCCATCCACCTCCAAGAGGAGCCGGCTAGCGCTGCTAGCACCCGGGCTGGGCCTAGCCTCCTGCCGGGGCACGGATGCCAAGGCCTCACCCTTCTGGAACCACTTGCTGCCCTCGGCTCGCGAAAACCATAAGGTAAGTGTGTGATGCCGTGCGACTCCACAGCTCTGTGAGTGCAATGGGTGGAAAGAAAACAGGGAAAGGGAAGCAATGACAAAAAGGAAAGCTGGCTAAATCTTCTAGGAAGAGATGAGCTCCTGTGTGAGTGTGTGTGTGTAACAGTAAGAGAAAGAGAGAGAGAGAGAGAGAGAGAGAGAGGGGGAGATATGAATGGACAGGGAAAGTGAAAAAGAGTGATGCAAACCCTTTTTTTTTTTACCTTTTTTTTGTCCTGAGCTGAAATGAGCGGAGTCCAGAATAAAGCCCATTGAGTGCCCCATTGTTCATCAGGTGTGTGAACCTCACAAAACACGCGGCTTTTTCTGGGTGCATGTTGGAACATATCATATTCTGTTCCAGAAAGACTTAGGGGGCTGATGGCCGGAGAGCTGATGCAGTATGTGTCTCTTTTTCAACACTGGCCTCGGCGACTCGCTTCTCTGTGGGAAACGGAGGGGGAAAGGCATTGTGAGAGGACATGCGTGGTTGAAAGAACTGTACAGAGAAGGTGAGGGCTTGTCTCAGAGAGAGAGACAGAGAGAGAGAGAGAGAGAGAGAGATAGATAGACTGTGAAAGCAGATAGGCAGAGATAAGAGGGAATAGTAAGAGGCTTGGACAGAGATCAAGCCAGTGGCTAGGAGAGCTTGACCATGCTCTCTGGAGCTGAGGTGAAGTTGGTAGTGAGGCCTAGCTGACTGAGAGCAGCTCAGGGTGGCCATGGGCAGCTTGGACTACAGCTGTGCTTGGGACCCAGAGTCCACACCTCCACAACTTGTGAGTAAAGCCACAGAATGAAAAATGTGACAGTTTTGTCCTTTTTAATGTGATTATGTTCTGTATCATTTGTATTTCACTTTGGAAGTATTTTGCAATATTGTATGTGCTTGTATCTGCTTGTTTCTGTGTCCTTGTACAAAGCAGTGGTTTTGCTACTGCTAAATTACTAAAATGAATAATCCCATTTATGTTACACGTATAAAGCAACTGGCCTTGTGTTTTGCAGGGTTCCACAGACTGTACACGAGCTGGAAGAAGACTGAAAAGTGGGATCAGGCTGAAATCGTAAGTTTCTGCCCCTTAACTCTGGTTCTTCTGAATATAGCAAGCAATATACTTAGAAAGGAGACAACTACAGAAAAAATGATGACTTGCTCCACCTATAGGGTTGGTTTATTGGGTGGCATATTTACAATCCTCATGGAAATTAACTCAGTTACACTTTAATTTATTTAAATTACGGAATTTTAAACTACAGTTTTGCGCAAGATTTATTTTTCTATTTTTGGAGAGGTAGTGGCAACGCAAAGGCAATTTAAGAACAATGGACATTTCAGCAGAGAATGCCTATTGTGACATCGCTGAAGCAACAGTAGGCTGCTGCAATGGTCTGTATAAATACAGGCAATAGCTTTGTTGCTGCTAGAATCATATTTTATATTAGATTTTGGTCATTGATGGTGATTTTGGTGCCAGGTAATAAGGCAGGGGTTTTCATAAGCGTTAATTTCAAACAAGAGATCCACCATCAGGTTTAATTAATCTAATTTTGTAGTTTACCCACCCCTCCTCCAAGGACCATAGGCATGGCACGTCGAGTCAGTTATGCACTTCTTAAAGGACGTACCTATAAATGCATATGTAGTAAGGCTAAGATGCAAAATATTAGTCACCTCCTCATCATGTTGCGACTCTGTAGTAAATGGCAGCTGCCACTAAACCTGATACAAAAAGCGGGTTTGCGTCATCACAAAAGGTTAGTAGATCTGGCCCTAATTGCTATGATTTGTAGAACTGGCAAATGGTCCGGGGTGTCGTTGGGGGTTTCTTGTAAAGTCTTGAGATTTATTTGAGATTTCTAAGAGAGGATCTTGTTTGTGCTCTTTCCTGCTGCCCTTGCCAGTCGTCAACTACGCAGTGGCCGGCGGACAGACAACTGTCACTCGACGCGAGCCGTCTGGCCCTCTGCCTCCATCAGCCGCTCCCTCCTGGGCAACTTTGAGGTACGAGACACACACACACACACACACACACACACACACACACACACACACATACACACACACACACACACACACAGATACACACAGATACACAACCCAACAATACAGTGATACACATATACACAAACGCATATATATGTGCTCTCAAAAACACACACATACACAGCCACACACACGCATTGGTATACATACCATACATACATAAAAGATATTGCTTTTACTTTGTTATTTTAAAATAACATTCACTAGCTTGTCTCTTTTTGTCTTGCATACATCCATTTACGGTGATGCTAGACGTAGAAATGATGGTATAAAAAGGATTGTCTGTTTTTTTTACTTTTTATCTCACATTAGGAAGTCACTGCATCTAAGTAGCCTGTGAAAACACCATAGTTGCACTTACACACTGACTCTGCCCTGCGATGTGGTTGAGCAGGAGTCCATACTTACACACTGACTCTCTCCTACGGTGTGGTTGAGCAGGAGTCCATACTGAAGGGGCGATTCTCCCCATCGGGGCAGATTGATGGCTTCACTGCTGAGATAGGGGCCAGTGGGTCCTACTGCCCCCAGCATGCCACCCTGCCAGTCCAAGTCACCTACTACGATATCTCAGAGCACAGCGCACCATCACCTTTCCTAGTAAGTGTGTGTGTCTGTGTGTGTGTGTGTCTGTGTGTGTGTGTGTGTGTGTGTGTGTGTGTGTGTGTAGGTGGGTGGGTGTGCGCGTAGAACTTCTGAATCTGTCTTCTAAATGCTGTCCTGTCCTTTACATTATTCTATTCTGTAAACTCTTTTCACCTGTGTGAGAGCTCAAAGTTAACACTATGTCCACGTGAGTGAACTGTTTGTCTTTGTTCCATTTGTCATTCACCTGTCATTGTCACAGGGTGTGATCTCCCTGGAGCCGCTGGGAAAAAAGGGATATAGTGTGCCCAAAGCAGGGACCATACAAGTGGTGAGTGATGTTGCTATTATCAGTAATTATTATCAGTAGCATCATGCCACAGAGGAATTAATCACCTGACTAATGCCTCAACTATGAGTAAAAAACATATTAATCTCATAATTTGTGATACAGTTCAAGACACAATTGACGGTGCTAACGATAACATGCACTGATTTTAAAAGCTCCCTGATATCTGTGTGTGTGTGTGTGTGTGTGTGTGTGTGTGTGTGTGTGTGTGTGTGTGGTTCTTTATACTGATCTTTGGTGTTAATGCCATGCCTCCCTCCTCCAGACCTTATTCAACCCCAACAAAACTGTGGTGAAAATGTTCCTGGTGACGTACAACTTTGGCGATATGCCTGTCAATCACATGACCTTCCTGCGTCACCGCATCTTCCTGGTACCAGTAGAGCAGGAAGAGGAGGGGTCAGAGAGGGCGGGCCCGGCCAAGGACGGAGTGGTGGACAGGAAGAAGATTCTCTGCTACTTGATACACCTCAGGTACATCTTTTTTGTGTAACTTCACATTCAGACACATGTGTGTGTATTCAGACACATTCAGTGTTGTGGAGCTGTGTGGTCTTGCATCATACTGCTGGGCAGAATTTTTAACAGAATTCCAAAAGAACTAGTTGTAGATGATTAAGAAATTAACCTTATATCTTTTTTTTTGTTGTTGTTGTTTTTTCAATCCAAGATTCCAGAGTTCCAAATCTGGGAAAATCTACTTGCACAATGATATCCGGCTGCTATTCTCCCGAAAATCCATTGAGGTGGACACGGGGATTCCTTATGAGCTGAAATCTTTCACCGAGGTGCCAAGAAACCCCAAGTACTCCCCACGAGTATGATTCTTGCCAGCACTGCCCCGTGCGGGCAGGAACCCTACAGGACTGCTCAGACTAATAGGACTAAAGAGGACTAATGTTGACTTGAAAGACTGAATACATATAAACACACACACACACACACACACACACACACACACATACACACACACACACAAATAAATGCAGAGGCAAACACACAGGCACAGATATACATCATAGGTACACATTCATGTACACACACACACACACACACACACACGCACACACACACACACATACACACACATGCTCACAAACAATTGCATATCACACTCGCTCATTGAGAGACTCTTTTGAGTTCAGTGTTTGTGCATGCCTTGTGACTAAACCGAGTTTTCCTCTAGTGCCGTAACTTCACACAGTAAGCATCTGCCCTTCACTCTGTGTGCACCCTCCCCCACCTCATAGTGGACCAATCACAGTAGTTGTTGCCACAGTGGGATCCAATCAAATATGCAGTGATAGGCTTCAGTGACTTTTTCCCAAGCATCTACGGAGAAAGAAAGAAAAGTACTCGTCTGAAGTTGAATGGACGTAAGCGTGAATGGACCTTTGAGGTAGCCTCGGACTCACTTCCATATCCCTGATTCTTGGAAAGGGAAGTCATCGTAGTCGTGGCGAGGCTTACGAAGCTCCACCAATGACAGAGTACACCTTCATACAACAGACTCTTAAGGACCTCCAGGCATGGATTACCTTGGGGGGGGGGTTTGAGGGAGGGCAAGCTGAAGCCACCGTGTTTGGAGGAGGGGGAGTGGGACAGCGACCCTCCCATCCGAGTCCCATCATTCTCAGTGCGTGTAAACAGACTGAAGGACACTGTGCAGCTCTCAAGGATTCAATTCTGTTACATACAGTCCAAACAAACAAACATGGGGGAGCAGACACAAGCCGTAGTATTTAATTTATGTTCGCAATTGTCTTAAAAAAAAAGCAATATGCTGCACAATAGAAGGTGTGATTTTCTTAGCGGGGGGTGAGCACTCTGTTTTGGTAGGACGGAGGGTGTCCGGGGTGCTCTGCCTGTAGAAAGGGAGTGAAAGGGAGGGTAGGGTAGGGTGGGGTGGGAAGGGGGGCGGGGGGGATTACGGGGGTATTTAAATGCAAAACAAAAAAGTTGTATATGTATATTTGAAAAGATTAAACTCTGCGACTTGCGAGGATTCCCTGGTGATTGTGTTTGAGCATCGCTCAATGGTTACACTCACTCACCCCCGCACTTGCTCATCATTCAGGTATTAATGCTTTATGAGGTTATGAGTCACACACTTTGTTCCTGTTTGGCATCACTGAAGTGTGTATGTCAACTCAGTCAGCTCAGTCATGTGTGTGTGGCATGACGTCCATACATCCTCCGCAACTGAGTACTTTTCTTAAGAGTGAAACAAACTGCACAAGCCTCTGTGCTGGCATAAGAAGTTTTCATCGGTTAGCAGAAGAAAAAGTCCCCTTTGCTGTGAGCAGAGCTTCACTAAACCATCCAGTGAGAACATGTGGTGATTGAATCCCATCTCTTAGTAAGGTTTGGAGGAGGGGGTGGTCATGTCTAAACATTCCCCTCATGAATAATGCAGAACCTGTAGAGGGAGTTAATGTGTTGGGTGTGTGGAGAGTCTTAAATAATGTAGCCAGCACAATAAACTTTTAGGGCAATGTTGAAAGGAAGGGGTGATGGTCCCTGTGTGAGTCCCCGTTCTGGTCTGGTCCGAGATGACAGAGGAGAGGAAAGAATTAGGGAGGGAGGGAGGGAAGGGGGGGGTACCTGAGAACGAGATGTCCTCACAACCCGGAGAGGCATGAATAATTCATGACACGCTGAGCAAATACAGCACTTCACGACACGGATACAATAGGCGGCCACAAAAGCTGGTCGCGATCAACCAGCTATTCATCTTACCAGAGCACAGAGAGCCAGAGGCTTAAACACCGGCAGCAAAGTACATTTCGACTGAAAGGATTTTAATTAGATGATCTCAAGAATTACACAACCATTTTTTATGGTGCCAGTTCCCAAGAAGGCTTTAATAAAAACGTGCACCTGAAAACCACAATCCATAAACTGATTTCTTTTTTTTTTACCTCAATTTTGTGTGGTGTTACATAAATCCTATGTATAGCTTCAGCAAGCATTAGAAAACAGATAGGCATAACCTTCTGTGTTGTAGAGATAAAACTTGTATGTCAGTAGCGTTCCTGCACAGATGTCTGAGCAAGGAGAGCCGGAGAGCGTGGGGGCTGCCATCTCATATTTCAGTCACTAATGCCAACTTTGTGCTACTCTAGAGTTACAGAAATGTCTTTCCCAAAGTCGGTGGTGCAAAAGGAGCGCAGACGGAATGGGGAACCTCAGTCTTGGGGCATCGTTTGTGGGGACAGGGACCTTCTGTCTTCTGTAGCCTGCGTTGCCCAGAACCGGTTCACTGTGGGTGGGATGACACATTAAACCTGTTAGAGTGACTGGCTGATTGATTGATAGCATCTTTAAAGGCCAGCACAAGGGATTTGGACCTTGATGAATGTCACCACTAGAAGCCAGGGAACTACATTATGAGCTTAGGGAAACATGAGCATTTGTACAAGCTGGGGACAACTTACAAAGGCAGCAATCAATTACTGATCACTCTGAATATGTGGTACGGAAGAACAAACGTGTACAACAGGAGTACTGCTACAAGACTACAAGTGTATGGCCCAGGAGATGAGTTTTATAAGTTGCATGGTCTTCATTAAGCTTCATTATGTCAGAGACACTGTGCTGAATTATCCACATGATATGCTGACAAGGAAAGGGAATTTAAGAGGGATTCGAATAATAATGTTATGGTACGAGGGGTTCAAAGGGTAAGTGAAAAATAAGAGGAGTTGTGTAAGTTGTAAAATGAAAAGAAAGGGAGACACTGTAGTGGATTAGGAAAAAAAAGTCATTAAATAGTGCTGTGGAGGGTTTCAAGGGGGGAAACTAACTGATTGACTCCACACTATGTCACGTTGACTCGATGCACTGTACAGTTTACAGCACACAAGAGAGGGGGGTGGGTTCTGTATCAGTGCCCAGTGGCTCCACAAGGGTTCAGCAAACCTGCTTTTTCAAGATGACCTGCTTATTCACTGGACTTCACACACACAGACTTCTCTTTGTCCTCTGGTGGTGTATTTCAGTACTGCCGATTACACCAACTGAACAAAGGACACTTATAACCATAGTGAGGTTGACTTCCTGCTCCTTATGGAAATGATATCACCATGATCAACATGTCACCACCTCAACTCACCAGTCCACTGGGCAATTAAATGCGGCAAACACTGTCTTTCACACACACAAACCTGAAAACATGCACTTATGTGTCAAAACCACAGAGTGATTTCAAAAGTGGATAAAGTAATTTAAAAATCATCCAGGCATGCCAGGAATGACTTAGAGATTCAGTGTGGAGCAAATGGATATTTGGAAAACGGTAATTTTTTTGACACAAGATGTTATTCTGTGAAAATAAGTGAGTATTATGTTTTGTTTGTTTGATTTTGTTTTTGTTATTAGAGACACAGCAGTTATAAAAGTGTAAAATGCTTTACACAATGAGAAAATTACACTAATAGAAGACACTACTATACATGTGACCATCAAATCTTAATTTCAATCAAGTGAATGACATGGGACTTTCAAATGGCAGTCAAAAGCCAATGATTTAGGACAGTTATACAATTTACAGTACACTGATCAGCCACAACATTGAACCCACCTAGGTCCCCCTCGTGCCACACTGGTACGTCGAGGCATGGATTCTGTCTTTAGACAAAGGGTGGTAACCACACGATTCGCTCCGCCCGTAAGCTACTGCAATTTAAGTCCTGTTGAGAGGTGAAGGCCTCCATGGATCTGATCTGTTTTTCCAGCACATCCCACTGATGCTTGATCTGTGTACTCGTGTAGGAGTGCTGCTACAAGACTACAAGTGTATGGCCCAGGAGATGAGTTTTATAAGTTGCATGGTCTTCATTAAGCTTCATTAAGAGACACTGTATGCAGACAAGGAAAGGGAATTTAAGTCACATCCTCATGAATGCCAGGACCAAAGGTAATCGCTGATAGCATCACACTGCCTCCACCAGCCTGCCTTCTTCCCATATTCTATCCCGCTGCCCTCTCCTCCACAGGTAAACAATGAACATGCCCCCGGCCATCCACATGATGCAACAGACAACGTGATTCATCAGACCAGACAGCTCCATTATAGATGCTTTCAGTGGTGACAGGGGTCAGCATGGGCACACTGACAGGCCTCACACGCAGCAAGGAGGCAGGAAGGTGTCCCTAGGCCAAATACTATATATATATATATATATCACACACACACATATATATACAGTATGTGCTGCTTTCCTAGGTCATATACTATATGTATAGATATATATTATATGGTCTAGGGACGCTTTCCTGCCTTCCTTGCTACGTGTGGGGCTACATATACGGCTAGGCAATGTATTGGTGTCAATATATCAAGGAGTTGCTGAGATATGACCTTTCTCCCTGTTTGGTGGCATTTATTTTTGCTATAGCGGTTTCAGAAATCAAATCCGCCCAAATATAAAGCGTGATATTGTCAACCGAGAATTACCAAGGTCTATCTTGAACATCCAGAATCAAATAACCACCATTCTATGAGATTTATTTTCATATTATTTTATTTATATTATTATTTTGCACCAAATCATGTTGTTTTAAAAGGCAAGTCAAAAGTGGAAAGAGTAATTTTGAAAGTATACACACATGTTAGAAATGACCTTGCGTCCTGATGAGATGAAAATATGTAGGAAATGGATATTTGGTAAACTATACTGTTCGATCTTTTAACACAAAGTAATATATTATTTGGTGAAAGTAAGTTTTACTATTGTTTTGTTTGCAGCAATAGCAGTGTGAAACACGTTGATAGCAAACACTTTATTACATATACAAGCATGGAATATATGACCTTCAAGTCTTCATTGTAATCATGTGATTCAAATGGCAGTCAAAAGCAAATTATTTTTAATACATTTTTATTCATATTTATATTTCGTTTAAGGAGTGTTTAAGAGGAATGAGCATTGTAGTCTCCACATAGGAAAGACCTTCATACGGAACTATTCAAAGAATATGTTTCAATATTCTGCAGATATGACATACTGGCCATTTAAAGGTGTTTTCCTTAATTGTGGCAAATTATTTTTGATATTTGAGCCATTCAAGTTCTCTGATAAAAAAAAGGACTATAATCAAGGACTGCACAAAATCAGTTTCAAGCAGAGCAAGCACATTCTCTTTTAGGACGTGCAAATGCTGCAGTTGAGGATCCCTCTCAGCAGGTGTGGCAGCGAGCTCCTGCTTCACAGAATCATACGGCCTGCTGGGTGAAAAGTGGACAAGATTTCATACACCATCCTCTCCACTTCCCAGATTTGCCACCCCCCCTCAGATGACCTCGTCTATGGTGCTGGCAGCTCCTGCGATGGCCTGAGTCAGGATGGACAGGTGTCTATGGGCCTGGCTCCAGTCCTCCTTCAGGCCAGTCTTCTGAGCGCGCTCAAAAGCATCCGCCAGGCCAGGGAAGGTCGCTAATCCTGAGGACTTTGAAGCCCAGATCACATGCCTATGGGGGAATTTGGAACATGGACAGGAGGGGGGGAGGGAGTGGGGGGGGGGGTAAAGAAAATGATCAGAGGATGGATAGATAGATGGATTGGATGGATGCAAGATATTTATGTAAGACATCAAGGCAAGGCAATAAAAAACATCAAGGCCAAACATTTCTCACCTAAATGCGTATTTGTTAGGAAATGCCAAGGGATCCAAGAAAGCTCGGTCAAGGAGCATCAGTTGGTCATTGATCTTGCGAACCTCAAGAGGCCTTTTAAAGGAAGGCAGACAAAGCAAACATCCCTTCACTTAGGATAAAACCCCTTTGGGAGGGAAAAATAATCCTGCTCTCAGTTCACACAAACAACTGAGCTCAATGTTTGTCGCTGAGTTTACAGCCGTCATAAAGGAAATAGATCCTCTCACTCACGTCACTTTGGAAAGGTCAAGACCGTGGATGACACTGTTCAGGTTGTTAGCTGCAGTGCGGAACTTGGTCACAGCTTGATTTAGTGGCTCTAAAGAGGGAAACAGAAGGTGCACACAGTTACTGATTGACTTCATATGTGGCTGACCATTTTCCTCTTTACTCCACAGCTCCAGCCACATACTCTATGAAACTGACTCTTAGTTTTAGCTTAAGAAAGGCATGATAGGACTAGGGACAGGACTAGCAGTAGGACGGATAGGACTGACTGGTAGACAGACATGTTGTCTGGCCATATCTTAGGTAACCTACCCATGGAGATGCTGTGTGTAGTTAATTCGTCCCTGAAGTTTGTTATGGCCACTTTGAGGTACCCTTCCAAACTCTCGGCGTAGTCGCTGCAGTTGAAGGGCAGCAAGAGGCTATCAGCTAGACGAAGCAACACATTCCCAGCAGTCCTTCCCACTGTTTGGTGACTTGTGAAACCTGAGTGAATAAATAAGAGAATAAGAGAAAAAGGTAGTAACACCATAGGAGTATGTTGGGAAAAAGATAAAACAACACATACAAGGAGTGTTGTACCTGGATCGATGTACTTGGATGAGTAGTCAAAGGTATCATACGCTGTGTGATACGCAGGGTAGATGCGTGCTTTCGTTTTACTCTGCAAAATGCACCAAAATCACATCATAGCAGTTAATAATCAGATGAAAGTCGAGTCAAGACGACTCTTCCTGATAATGACTATGCCCAAACAGCAAAAAAAAAAGAAGACACTCTATTGTAGGATATAAAAATGTTACATTTCAATGACTGAAACTGAAAGTTGACCTCTAAATAACTGTTAAAAAAAATGAAAATCTTTAGAAATCTGTTTCATACCCTATCATAGGTGTATGCTATGTCCATTGAGGTTATACCCAGGAAATGCATGAAGGCAGCGTAGTCACTTCCTGCCCCTGTCAGATATCCAACACTAGAAACAAAACAGAGAAAATCTTCAACACCACTTACAAGAAAACAAGTCCCACATTCAAGGCTTTAATATAGAAAAAACATTAATCTCAGAACAGCTCAAAGCCAAGCACTCAATTGGACATACTTTGGAATATCTCCATATGTGTCACTGGTCCGGTTGAAATAGCGAATCCAGTTATCGTAAACTGATGTTGTGTCAGATCCAGGAATTTTTACCTGAAGTAATAATATGAACGTTTTTTTTTTTGTCAATTTGTATCTGTCATCACTGTGTAATTGGAACTCACAGGGGATAAAGTGCTAAAGCAAAACTTTTCCCTCCATGTACCTGTTTTGTGGCTGTGAAGATGACACTCTGGGCTGAGGGGGATCCAGAAGCTCGGAGGGTGGCATTTGCTGCAGAAGAGAGTTGTTACTTGGCCTGTAAGACCTCAAATACCATTATTACGAATTTTAAAGTGTACGATATATTAAAATGAGAAAGAAATCTATCCTTACCAAATACAGAAATGTCCACATTAATGTAAGCAACAGTGCGCTGAATCAGCTTGCTATAGTATTCCTGTGGGTTAAACAGGATAAGGTGATTAACTCTGTTTTTCTAATGGAATGATAGGCCTCACAACAGTGGGAGAAACCAGCCGTAGATTATTAACTGATACTTTATTTGGACAGCCATCAATAAATTAAGTTTTAGTCTGTTTAAGTGATAATCCAGACATATTCTAGTGTCTTAATTCATAGATAAATTAAGTTTTAGGCTGTTTTAGTGATAATCCAGACATAGTCTAGTGTCTTTATTCATCGATAAATGGTCTAATACCCGTCAGTTGACTCCCACCCTTAAGTACCGGTTGACTAACTACAACCCCAACCTCACCCTACATAAATCCAAACGAATCCTCAGACAGAAACACCACCTTAACCAAACTCAAGGTGTATTTTATTTGTAAGAGTGTCACAAATTACAACCAAATAAACAAACAAACACTCAAACAACACACCCTCTGTTACATCACATCATGTGTGTCCATCTTATACTCATATGCTTCAAATGAAGTGCAGACCACCTATATCATATATGCACTCTGGTTCATGGTTAAGTGGTTAGATGCTAAGCTGCATTTAGTTGTCTCAGTACTTGTACTCTGTGCACTGACAATAAAGTTGAATCTAATCTAATCTAATCTAACGGTTAAGTGGTTCATGCAGAAGTTTCTTCCCTTTTCCCTGTAGGTGTGCTGTTATATAGTGTGTGTATATTTCCCATTTCCCAAACATACATTAGTAGAACCAGTTTCTAAGATTTTAAATTTTAAGAAGGAGATTTAACTTTTAGGCTAGATGAACAAATTGACTCAAGCTGACCTCGGTGTACTCTGCCGACCCAATGAGGCCAAACTCCTCCGCTCCCCAGCTCCCGAAGATGATGGACCGACGAGGCCTCCATTTGCCTTGTACACAAACAAAAACACATATCGTCTATCGCCAATCATTTCACTTTCTTTTTTTTTTTCATGATGATTTCTGCTAAATGACTAAATGTAAATGTAAATGATTTACCACAACCATTCCTCTGTTATGGTTGTGTGCCTGCATTTGTGTCTTTGTTCTAACGACAATAACGAACGACCTGGCCATCCTGCCTGTAGAGGTGTCTGCATTAACCAGCTGAGATGCCGGGGTGAAGAGAGAGATGCTGATCCTGCGTTCCCTTACCTTCCTTCACCATCTTGCCTAGCACTCTGCTGATCTCCAGCATGACGGAGGTGCCACTGCTGGGGTCTATCGCTCCATGCACCCAGCTGTCTCTGTGGTTCCCGTAGATGACATACCTGTCTACATCGACATGCATCCTCACATTCAAATATATGTTTAGTCAGAAAATACAATAGCTACAGCATGCTCAACATGTCCTGCTCACATTTCAAACCTTCTTACACTGTAAGGGTCTTTTCTCACACCCCAACAGACTCTTTTCAGTAATACATAGTACCATTTAAAGGCAGAACAAAACATGATAAACTGACCTGTGCAAAATCATATATACATGATATTATATATACAAACATAGTGCTTTGCCCATTCCCATGGCACATACATGCTTTACTTCAGTTAAAGTAACAACATCACCAGTCAGCATGTTGGAATGTATGTTTATTGAACAGAACTGTACTCTATACATCACTGTACACACTAACCTGGCTCAACACTCCCTCGTATCACACCCATCACATTTGATGAATTCCTCAGTTCCTCTTGGTTGTAGACATCCAGCAGTACGTCGCTGAAATGAGAAACAGATTAAATGCACCTGTAGCCTTGCTGAATTGTTTTGTGCATACTCTTGAATCAGTGCATGCATCAGTCACAGGGGGTGCGTTTCTATGAAGGAATTATAAAGACATTGTAACTGTGCAGACTATGTAACTGTATAGATACACAACTATAAACTGGCCTTCTGCCAAATAATGATATATTTACATTTTGGACATGTTGTAATGTAACATAACTATATTATATATGAGAAGAACATCATACTGTAGTTATGTTAAAACATTCACACCTGTTGTTAAACTGAGATGCTGGTTGAAATCCTGGCCCACCCATGTTGTATGGACAGTTAAAGGCTCCTCTCCAATCTGTTGGAGATGCCTCCCCGCCAAGTTCACTACCACAAACCAACAAACAGTATCAACAAAGTGACACAGTTACACAGTTGAGGAGGAATTCATGGCTCTGAATCTATGAGCACTGACATACCAGATTAAAGCACTGGCATCCTCAAAACCGATTGGCTGAATCGGGATAGGAGGAATGCCTGTTATGTCTTCTTTTGGAATTCTGTAAGTGTCCTCTGTGAAAAGGTCGGTGTCAGGAATACAAAGAAACTTAACCATAGAGGTACTTATTGTATCTAAATGTTGTCTGTGGTTACCTTTAGCCGCTAAGTAAGGTGTCAATAAATCGCCAAAGTCTGTGTTGAAGGATCCTCTCTCCACACCAGAGGGAGGTAGGTACCATGAGTTAGGGTATGTCTCGTTTGTGTCAAACATCTTGCCATCATTGATGTCCCCAGGATCTGTGTAGACTAAGACCCCAACAACTCCAAATGGTGCAGCATTGATTGCCTACACAGAGACTGACACTGAACCATTGTGGAAGGCAATCACCCAATATGAAAGGTATATCTTTACCATGACACAGCTATGCATTCTCACATCTCACCTTTGCTGCTCTTCCTGCTCCACCATATCTGACTATGGCAATTGTCCCTCGAAGGTCCACTGTCTTGTTCAGGTGCTCATAATCACTGGTTTTACCTTGATTGGCATATACAAGTTTCCCCTGCAAAAAGTTGCCGTATTGTCTCAAAACAACATAAACAAACAAGCCACAGATATTCCCATGAATATTACTGTATAGCATACTCTTTATTGGAGGTGTTTTATCTGCAGTAGTAATGTTTATTAGAGGTGTTTTATCTGCAGTAGTAGTGTTTTATTAGAGGTGTTTTATCTGCAGTAGAAGTGTTTATTAGAGGTGTTTTATCTGCAGTAGTAGTGTTTATCAGAGGTGTTTTATCTGCAGTAGTAGTGATTATTAGATATTCTTAGAGTATTGATTTGTGAGGAGAAGTAGGGATGTAGCTGTGGTGATTTACATGGACTGACTACTCAAAAGGACTACATAAGGAGAGTTCAGTATGACGCGTTTATTGATGTCTTCTTTAAAGAAGAAATGCTTCCTATCAGATGATATCTGACATGATATTTCTGATAACGTAATCTTATCAGACCATGTGTGATAGAGTATCTGTCTCACTTGTTAACCTGTCATGACTTGATCTTTTTAGACTGCTGTGCTGCTCTGCCATGGTGTGAATATGTAAACGCCTTGGCTTCGAAGGTCATGATTTCTTTAGGAAAACACTTTGGATGTAAAAGTCATGTGGCTTTTACAAGGTAACAACATCACTCTGACTGCTATGAGGAAACTGCATTTTCTCATAAAGGTGGACAAACAGGCGTTTGAGCTACTGTAGTAAGTGTTGAAACTGTGAAGAGATTCACCTTTGGATTGCCAGGAGGTCCATAGGCTGCATATGGCTGGACCACCGCCTGATCTTCCTGGTCAGGTAAATAGGGCTTTTCTTTCTCTCGGGCCGTGTACAGGACAGCATCTGAGGCATTGACTTGAAGACACAATGGATGTTTTGTCATTAACTGTAATATTACAAGATGTATTCGGTGGTATTTCATTCAGCTTTGTCATACGAGCCACCAATCCCAGATAGCTGTATCTTCATAATGTTAACAATTAACAGTACAACAAAAACTGTTTTTCATCTTTTTCATGGTCTTTGACTCAGACACACAGAGTGTGACCATGACTGACACAATAACATCTCTATCACCGAGTTAAGATAACATATTGTTCTTCAGAAAGAATGTATCACAAATGTAACTTCACATTTTTATTCCCTTTTGTTTGTTTGTTTGTTTGTTTGTTTTTGGAACACACCTACTGTCACTTTGTTAGGCCGGCTTTGGTCTGGGAAAGACAGATAGACCTTATATTCCTCTCTCCAGGCTTTATCCAGTCCACTTTTAGGGTCCTGCCATCTTGTCAACATAAACTGGACGGTCTTCTCATCTCCTTCTGTGGTGGCCATGTGGGGGACTTTGGTCAGCTCCCTTTGGTAAGCAGGAAAACATAGAGAATCAGGCAGTAAGTAGCTTCAGAGACAACTTCACATTTGATATTTTAATTTGTTACATGTAACACTTCGTAAAACTGTGTTACCTAATTTGTAACAATTAACACCTCGTAGCACTTTGTAACATGATTAAAATTATATAAAGGGCATGCTTTTATCCATCCATGACACTAGCGAGCACAATTCGACTTAACGACACTAATCAAATATATGTGATTCCTCTACATGAAGGAATGAACCATGAAGTCCACCGTGCTGCTTACCTGAGATTCTCCTGTATCTGAATGTTGTCCACTTCAGCAATGAACTTCTCAATCAGGCTCTCGTCCACATCTTTAGAAAGCTCGGCGACCCAGTCGGGCACTGCGTCTGGGCCGTCTGTCTGGATGCCAAAGTGTCCGATGAGAATGCCGACCACTAAAGCCGCCGCACCACCGAGCCCAAACAGCAGCACCTTCTTCAGCATCCTGCTAGTGGTGAGGGTCCGAAATATAACTCTGTGTCCAGACCTTTCTTGTGAGCGAGGTATGACCAATGAAGAGTTCTGTCAGTATAGATCACGTTAGCTGTGCTCTGAGAGTCTCTGGCCCACTTAAGAGGACAGTGGTTTATGATGTCTTAAAGGGTCAAGATCAAGGGTTGACAAATCAGTAGGAGTCCACCTGCCCATCCCAGAGGAACTCATCTCCAATGAGCAGAGTGTGCTCACAGGATATTCAAATACAGGTTTATTCATTAATGATGTGAGGTGGACTTTATTCCACTCATCCCTCGCACACACATGAACCCACCTTCCTTCTGCATACGCACTCTCCTCTACACTGTCTGCAGCACTATGGGCTAAAACTAGATTAGCTTCCCCGCCCTCTTTTTCCCTTCTTTTCCATGTTGGCTGGAGTATGTCTCCTACTTTAGACAGATCTATCAACCCTTTTCTGTTCCAATATGTAAAATTAGGTTTGTGAAGTGTTAATGTAGCAAATGTTTTCATCCAAAGTTATGTGCAAAATATAATAATAATAATAATAATAATGATAACAACAACAACAACAACAACAACAACAATGATAGGCTGGTCCTCAATTAAAACATTTTATTGCAAGTTTGACTTCTTTGAATATGTTTAGCTGTCTGAACCCTCCAGTCTATGGTTCTTTTCTAAACTAGCCCCTACTCCCTCTCCCTGCCCCCGTGTGGTGTGTGTGTGTGTGTGAGTGTGTGAGTGTGTGAGTGTGTGTGTGTGTGTGTGTGTGTGTGTGTGCGTGTGCGTGTGCGTGTGCGTGTGCGTGTGCGTGTGCGTGTGAGTGTGTGTGTGTGTGTGTGTGTGTGTGTGTGTACACGTGGAGGCCTCACCACAGTAAGAGCCATCCCACAGCCATCAGTGGGGAGTGAAGGGGCTCATGAAGCACTCCCACAGTGAGACTGCATGGATGCAGGCGTTGTGAGCATGTGCAGCAGCACTCTCGTGATTATTTGGTCTAAGGAGTAATTCACACCATAGCAGTGAAACCGTTATGAAGCAGGCCTACATAGTGCATAGAACACGTGTGGGTCTGCATATTACAGTCTATGGGGAAGCTACCGTAAACATTTACAGACATTCTCCTAACCACTTATCACAGATGAAACAGACCCACCGATGTTCCTCTGTGGACTCCTCCTGTACCATCTGGGAGCAGGAGGAGGAGGAGGAGGAGGAGGAGCTGCGCAAGGACAAGGGTTGGGGTGGAGGCGAGGTGCAGGGTGCTCCCTACCTCCCCACCACCCACCCCCAAATCCCCATTAGAAGGCTTGATGGAGGATGCTCCAGCAGGGAGCTTTTCCAGGTCTCGATTATCCAGCCTTCAGTAGGGTATTATATTTGGGGTAACTGCACACAGGCCATTAGAAAGGGGTAACATGTGGGGTAACTGCTCACAGAAGGGGGAAGGGTGTGGAGCAACTGTCAGGGCAACTGCACAGAGGCAGTTAGGAGGGTATAGTACGTGGGGTAACTGCACAGAGTCAGTTAGGACTCTCTCTCCTTTCCTTCCCTCTCAGCTCCACCCTCTTGATTAAAAACAAGAAAAAAACTCCATGAATATAAATCTGTTTTGATAAAGCATTTCTCAATATTTCCAATGATGACACAGAATGATTACATTTTAAAAGGGCTTTATTTGAGCATGAGCATGAAGCATATTTTTTTTATCATTTGACAGCATGAGCAGTTGAGCAGTGTGTTTCCTTCAAAGAGGAAAGAGCAAGAAGCCACTGGACGTGTTGTGGTTATCAGAATTATCATAGAGCCTGTAGCCTGTAGGGAGTCGCATGTTAACTACATCTCCCTCCTCCAGCTGCAGAGTCACACCACTGGAGAGATAGGAGTATTGCCCATCGGTCTGGTACTCACGCAACAACATGACCCCTTCTCCATTCTTAAACATCCTGATATACATGTGGTGTGAGGAAAGATGATCTGCGACTGTGAATCTGAAGTAGTACACTCCCCTGACTGGAGCTGTGAAGAAGCCGGTCATGTTGCTGTAGGCCTGTCCAACATTGGTGATGATTCTAGTGAAGACCAAGTTCAGATCAGTGTTTCCAGACTCTAGGTATCCTGAGTCAGTCAGACCTGCTTAGAATGCCACCTTGGGTTTCTCTGTAATCTCTTTCTCCAGATTCACTACTTCAGTCTCAGTGGCTGCCAGTCTGGTCTTCACTGATGTCAGCTCTGCCTCTTGTGCTGCAGTGTCTTTCTTCACATGCTGCATGTCAGTCTCAGTGGCTGCCAGTCTCAAAGTAACTGACCTCAGATCAGCTGTGATGTGCTGCAGCTTCCTTCCTCAGATTCACCACTTCAGTTTCACTTAAAGACAGTCTGGTCTTCACAACTGTCAGTTCTGCCTCTTGTGCTAAATTGTCCTTGATCAGGTTCATCATTTCAGTCTTTACAGCTGTCATCTCTGCCTCTTGTGCTAAATTCACCCTTTCCAGAGCCTCCACTTTAGTCTCACTGGCCACCTATCTTTGTTTCAGAGCATCATTTTCAGCCTCTATTTTGTTCAGCAGATCTTTGGTGTTTTTTAGCTCATACTGAGTGAAGCTCAGAGTCATTCTCTGCTCCACTAACGTGATTCCTTGCTTGTCCACCATGGTTCCCTGAGCTCAGCAGAGACAACCAGCTGGGTAGTGACTGCAGCAGCAGCAGCAGCAGCAGCCCCAGTGCTCTGGCTCTCTGTGTGAACTTCAGTCTGGGTGCTCTGAGTCTGAGATCCACACATGGAGATCAGCAGCACCTGCAGTGTGATGACAGCCCTCATCTTCAACATCACTCCCTCTCTGACTCACAGTAGTTTTGTAGTAGCAGTAGTAGTAGAAGGTTGTTAGTCTCACTCTTGAGACACCCTCTTTTATATGCCTCAGTTACTCATTATGTAAGAAATTTCATGACGTTTTGAGGTTAAATAAAGTCCAGGGACACTGATCAGAATTAGAAACAGAAGATTTTCAGTCTGTGAACACCCTATCTTTTTAGGTTATTTAGTGATTATTTATGGAGGTTTCATCACTTTCGGGGTGAACTGGAGTCCAGGGACACTGATATGTTTTTTTTCCCCAGGACATATCTAGTTATTATTTATCAGTGTTGTGGGAAAGTGCAAGCCTGTCACCCATCATGTAGGGCAGGTAAAGTTTCATGTCCTTATTTCACCCATTCGTCTTAGACTTTAAGAATCACATCTATTCCTCCTGTCAATGCTAGTGAGGATCTAGTTCTCACCAAAGACAAATAGTCACAAATAATTACAAAAACTGAGGAAAAAGAAATAAGCAAAAAAGATCTTTGGGTGACTTCATGGAATTATATAAATATTGATGATGGAAGTTCCTAAGAAAGTCACTACATTTAGTCAATAAAGATAGTTTGATTTTCGATTAGACTAAATGTTTTTTTTATTTTTTATCAATACCAATTTATTATCATTTCCTTTGCACTAGCCCTGCAGACTGTGTGTGTGGAGCTTCTACCCTTGGGATATGACTTCGACTTCGTCAACAGTAAGTTCTATGAATGCCCACACTTATCCAGTCTTCTTAAATCCCAAACGTGTCCCTGACCTGCATAAGAGCTCTCTGTAAAAAGGTCCCTCTGTTTGATGGTTAGGCATAGATAAACAATTAGCCTTTCATTTTTTACACCTTGTGAATTTCATAGGGTGGCTGGAGACCGTTGGGCCGGAGTGGCTCAGGAATGCAGAGGAGCTGACCCCAAAGGGGCAGATAGACACACTATCAAGTTTCCTGTATACGGGTCAGTCAGAAATATTATCTATTTCTTTGTTTATTTATTTATTTCACTGGGGGTATATCTAGCTATTTCTCTCATGTATTTCCAAGGTGCTTTGTCAAAATGCTTTCAAATTACATAATAAATGTCTTGAGTTGAATTAATGTGTGATACTTGATGTGTTTGTCTCTTAGGGCACGCCAACACTCTGTTCACAAGTGTTGTTGACAGCGGACAGAATGTTGGAGGGCACTGCTATGTCCATTCCACAGTTCCAGCCGTCTTCTGACCATGACAATATAGAAGGAGAAGGGAGGGGTTGGACAGAACATATCCATGTGAAAAATATGAGTATATAGTTTTTATACTGTGTGCTTCAAAACTACAATTGAATGCACTAATGTAATCACAAGGGGGTGGTGGAGGAATGATCATCCTTGAATTCTTTTAGTTATTTATTTCCACAAATAGATAAAATAAAACCTTTTTTTATCTTCCTAAATCTGCCAAATCTGCCAGTCTCTTCACCTCTTAAACACATACAAAAAAGCCATCCCGTGACGCAAAACATTGTATAATTGTCTGTCTTTTATGAAATTGAGTTTATTGTAATTTGAAACATGTTCCACCTTAGTTGTTCATCATAGCCTGAAAAGACTATGACAGCAATTGCCATCATTATTATTAAATCGGCTATTATCCTTGTGTGCCCATGTTTGAAACAGCATGTTTCTCAGAACACATGAAATATGACAACATACCACCTACCTCAATTCCACTAGGAAACTTCATATGTTCGCACATACTTATTTGCGTGCTTGTGCGTGTGAGTATTTTGTGTGTGTGTGTGTGTGTGTGTATGTGTGTGCAGTGGGCCTCCAGTCACCCTATGCAAAGAGAGAACATTTCTAGAGGGCACCACCTGGCATTCAAACACACATACACGCACACACACACGCGCACACACACACACACACACACACACACACACACACACACACACACACACACACACACACACACACACACACACACACACACACACACACACACACTGATAGCAGTCATGAGCCCCTCGCTACAGGCTCCACTCCTGAGATGAGTCATTAGGAGGTGCAAGTGAGACAATGTTGCCAAGGTGTGAGTGTGTGTGTGTGTATGTAGTGTACTGTATGTGTTTGTATGTGTGTGTGTGTGTGTTTGGTGTGTGTCTGTACTGTATGTGTGTGTGTGAGACATCGTTGCCAAGGAGAACATTGCCAAATAGAAAAGGGAAGAGCAATGTGATTGGACATTCAATTTGGACATTCCCCCATGTGCAAGATGACTCATTATTACCTCTGCTAACGAGGTCATATTTTTGGCACAGTTTGTTTGTCTGACTGTCAGCAGGATTACGGAAAAACTATCGGCCTGATTTTCATTCAACTTGGTGGAAGCGTGTAGCCTGGGTGGCAGATCCACACAGTAGGTTTTACTTTCATTAACATTGCAAGATAAGGCATTTGGCCTTGGCTTAGGTCTTTCTACTTCTCTTCTGTTTTCAGGGAGGTACACAAAGTATCAATTATAACCACAAATATAGAGGGGAAGACATTGTTCATGTTCTTATGTGGCGTGGTCCACCACAGGCATCAGTGCCTGCTGCAGGTTATCAGCGATAGGGCCTCCAGCTAGGGCACAGCACAGCAGCAGCACAGTCAGACATCAGCACTGCACACATTCCATACTGCTAATGTATACATATAGACACACACCACACACCCACATAGAAATGTCATAAGCATGCTGAATGTTTCTGTGTGATGTCATGATACCGATTGCTATGTGTCACTAGTATATTTTCCCACACCTATTTTCCCACCTCCATCTTCCGGCTGTGCTTTTCAACAAAGACTCTGTGTTCTCTGCTGCAGCAATGACCTGACCTACAGAGTCAGACACATTTCTAATCCACAGAGTCTGGTTCAGAGTAAAATCATGCTTCCCAAGCACGTGTTAAGTGATTAGATTTGCTATTAAGCAAAATTGTCAAATTAGGAGATGATCCTCTTTAGTTACATGTTAATAAAAAAAAAAAACTTAATTTATCTTAACTACTCAAGCGTTAGTGTAATTCTAGAGTGGTATGCATCAATTTGCAGAAAATAATACAATAGCGAAGCATATTGTTTATATTTTAAATTAAGTTTAAACACACTGAATGGAGTGGTCAGAAGGGACACTCCAAAAATGCTGCCACTGTATATAGTAAGCATGAGTAGTAGAGGTCTGTGCTTTTTACTTCCTTTACTGTCACCTAATCAACCATTCAGTTGGATTGTCTTTTCTGAATATTAACGCCACCTGTGTACAAAAAGTAAATTGCACCACGACTGTTGCACTTCCTGTTAGGATGTTGCGTTGAGGCGTGGATACATAGTTTTAAAATGTTTTAAACAACGCTTTCCCAGAAATGCATGTGTACTCTGCATGTCAATTAAAATGATGAATTTTTAGATATTTTGAAATTTAACGTAAAGTATTTTATACCAGAATACAAAACTCTGTAGCGGGCTTTCACTTTCACTCCCGTTGTCCTCAAGACACCTTCAACCTCCACCAGCCGCCTGTCACAGAAAGAGTGAGTTATTAACCAATTCAGTCGCCTTTGTAATTGCTTTTCTGGATATGTAATCGTATTTCATAATGTCTAGCGTAACATTAAACATATTCTGAGTTGTGTTACTTTAATTTAAATGAATTGAGAGCGCAACGAGAATGTATGAGGCATCGTAATGTTACTTCATTCAATCGAATTCGATGAGCTGGTTAAAATTAACCCGGAAATTAACATCAGTATTCGTTTGTGTGTCCTGCTTAATAAACTAACCGAAAATCTCAGAAAATGCATTGTCATGATGGCTGTGGCATGATGCTTGTATGAGACGTGTGCAGGTCTTCTCATGTTTGCAGCGGTTTTACTTTCGATTTAGTCGATGATCAAATTAATTAATAACGATCATTTTTTTTAAACTTTTGTATTAAGGCGGGCACACCTCCCTTCCATGACCAGCAGTTGATACCATCAGGCTTTAGTTCATAACCACCATGTCACCCTTTACTGTGGTGGTCTCTCTCCTGGTTCTGCTGCACTCACCATTGACAGCTGCCAGACAAATACACGCAGATGCAGATGCAGATGCCCCTACTCCCACTGCCTCCAATGGCCAACCCTTCCCATGGAACAACATGAGACTTCCAGATAGTGTCTTACCACTGCACTATGACCTTCTCATCCACCCTAACCTAACCAGCCTGGACTTCACAGGAGAAGTGAACATCAAGATGGCTGTGCAGACAGACACCCGTGCCATCGTTCTGCACAGCAAGGACCTCCAGATTTCCAACGCAGCACTCTTGAAGTCAGATGGCAGTGTTGATGGGCCATTGCAGGCTCTCGAGTATCCTGCTTTCCAACAGATTGCACTCCTGTCAGATGATGTCTTATTTAGAGCTGGTAATGTCTACACTGTTCATCTGAAGTTTGCAGCCAACCTCTCAGAGAGCTTTCATGGTTTCTACAAAAGTTCATACCGCACCAGCAAGGGTGAAGTCAGGTAAGGCAAAAATACAAGTCCTTCAATCAACATCTAGATTGACGTGGAGAGTAATATGTTTCCATCAATTTAAACAGTATCAAGGAAATTCAATTTTACATGATGAACTGAGACATGATACCCACTGCTCATTGACTTGACAGGTTTGTGGCCTCAACTCAGTTTGAGCCAACTAGCGCCAGAGCTGCCTTCCCTTGCTTTGATGAGCCTGCCTACAAGTCCAGCTTTTCCATTAGAATTCGACGGGAGGGTCGACATATTGCTCTCTCCAACATGCCAAAGGTAGGGACCGTGATGTGCTTACTGAATGTTTACCATGTCAAATGCGAGTCTCAGAAAGGTGTGGTAGTATTGAGATTAGTAAGCACATAGCGGTTAGCTTTGTGTGTCCCTGCTTACAAATGGCCTGGTTCGTGGGTTGACGAACACCATGTATATCATTTTCAGCTTCCAGGGCAGCATCATTTATATAACACAAGTATGACCTTACTCAATTCTCTTCTCTGGTTATGTCCAGATAAAGACACTGGAGTTGCCAGGTGGCCTATTGGAAGACCACTTCGATGTGACTGTGAAGATGAGCACGTACCTGGTGGCATACATTGTGTCTGACTTCCAGTCCATCAGCAAGACCAGTGAACACGGCATCAAGGTGTCTGTCCAACGGACTCCATATTTCCAGCCTCTTGTCACTATAGATAAAGGACATAATAGTCAACTCTGTTCAGTGCAATTTAAAGCTAGGCTGCTTGATCATGGCAGTATAAGCAGCAATGACAAGGATTTGTGTTAATTTTGAGGATGGCATTAATACTAATCTTTCATAGTACAAAATGTCTAACAATTTTTTTCACCTATTTGGGGGGCTAGATTTCCATTTACACTGTCCCTGAGAAAATTGGCCAGGCTGACTTTGCACTTCACGCTGCAGCTCGACTCCTTGACTTCTATGATGATTACTTTGATATACCCTACCCTCTTCCCAAACAGGGTAAGACATTATTTTTCTCACAACGAACTACTCAGATACCTGTAGAGAAGAAATTACCATAATGTTTTCTTACTGTTAACGAAGTTTGTAAAACACACTTTTGATAATAGCCACTTTTAGCCTTGTATCCAGATCTCACAACTCAGTTCTTATATGAGTACATCTTTCCCCCTCCTAGACCTTGCTGCTATTCCTGACTTCCAGTCAGGTGCCATGGAAAACTGGGGTCTAACGACATACAGGGAAACTGCATTGCTGTTTGATCCTGAGAAGTCTTCAGCATCAGACAAGCTGGGCATCACTATGGTTATTGCCCATGAGTTGGCACATCAGGTGTTCATGTCTTGCCTAGTAGAAATGTGTTTTATGAGTTTAACAGCTGGACACTTAAAGATTTAAAATGTGTTCAGTGCACAGGACAACTGTAGTTTGAGTGTAACCCAGCCAACATTTAGACACATTTCCCACATTTCTTAAGCTTGTCATTCCTCCCCATTTACCCCCTATCAGTGGTTTGGTAACCTGGTGACCATGCAGTGGTGGAATGACCTCTGGCTGAACGAAGGGTTTGCCAAATTTATGGAGTTTGTGTCCGTCAACATCACCCATCCAGAGCTCCAAGTGGTGAGCTTCATTTATTTGATCCTACAGTTTAGGAAGCAAATGCCCGGGCTTTATTTAAAATGTTAAATGAGGTTTAAAAAAAAAAAAAAAGTTAAATTACGAATGAGTTGGTAGAACTACAAGAAAAGTCAAAACCTTTTTCAGACCAATTTGCTGAACTGCAAAATTCACTGTACACCTGCACTATTGCTATGTGTAGAGTCAGATTTCTTACTATTGTTAGATGTTTAAAACTCTTGAGATCTGAATGCTCATGTCAATAAAATAAGAAAATGTAATTTGTTGGTGGCCCTTAGTGATTCCTCCATTTGTTGTGTACACTAAACAGGAGGACTATTTCTTGGGGAAGTGTTTTGAGGCAATGGAGGTGGACTCTCTACCCTCATCTCATCCAGTCTCTACCTCAGTGGAGAACCCAGCCCAAATCCTAGAGATGTTTGATGATATGTCTTATGACAAGGTACCCATAAACCCCAATGCCACTACATGAGTGCTGACCATGCCTCTGATAGAATACATTTATATAGTTGTATATAAAAATAATAATAACATAAATTAACATGGCCTAGAGGTTTGGGTCATAAACTTAAAGGTACAGTGTGTGGGATTTAGGGGGATCTATTAGCAGAAATGGAATATAGTATTTATAATTATGTTTTTATTTGCGTATAGTCACCTGTAATAATGAATCGTTGTGTTTTCGTCAGCTTAGAATGAGCCCTTCATATCTACATAGGGAGCGGGTCTTCTTCTATGGAGTCCGCCAAGTTGCACCGCTATGTTTCTACAGTAGCCCAGAATGGACAAACCATAACATTGGCACTAGAGAGGGCCTTTCGTATTTTTATAGAAACTGACGGCCATCCTACATGTTAAAAAGAGGGGTGACGATGCTGCTAGATGCCACTAAATCCTATGCAATAAACCGTTAATGGAGTGCTTCATTCATATCATAACTCTTCAGGATTTTGGTTTGGCTCACTGTTTAATTTGATAATAATAAAATTGTTTGATGTTTTAGGGAGCTTGCATTTTACACATGCTGAGAGATTTCCTCACTCCAAAGGCATTCAAATTCGGTATTGTTCGCTACCTGAAGCGATACAGCTTCCAGAACACAGTCAATGGTGATCTGTGGGAGAGCTTGACTAATGTAAGGTTATGTGCAATACTTCATCCGTGCGTGTGTTTGTGTGAATATTTTAATATTATACTTATGATTTTCATATAAATATGTGATATAACTGGTTTTGTGAGCATCTATTGCTTATGTGCATGTTCCTATAACAGATCTGTGAGTCTGACAGCATGGACGAGGGCAGATTGAAAGGTGATGGGTCCTGTTCCCGCCCAGGGGCAAAGTCCGGAGCATCTGTGAGTATTCGGCTCTCCATACTTGTTCCTATTTTCAGGACCTAATAAACTATAGTAGTTTCAAATGTTACAATAATAATTGTAACTATTAGTATTATTTAAATAATAATTTAGGTTGCATGTAATTTATGTTGTTAATTAAAGTCATACATTAAACATAAAATAGTTGATTTATTTAGTCAGGTATTTTTAGTTAATCAGTTATTAGATATCTAGTTTATTTGATTTAGTTCATCTATGACTGTCATCTGTGTCTGGTTTCTGTCACAGAAATGGTACGCAGAGGACGAGCTGGACGTAAAAGCTGTGATGGAGACCTGGACCCTGCAGGAAGGCTTTCCTCTGGTCACTGTGGAGGTGAAAGGTCGTGAGGTCAGACTGAGTCAGGAGCGCTTCCTGAAGAGTGACAAACCCTCACACACATCAGAGTGAGTACAGTACTGCTGCTCCTGAAGACAACCCTGAATAAGTTATAGCCTACCATTTACCAGTAATATTGGTATTGCTGGCATTAGTTTCAATAGTAGCGTTAGTAGTAGCAGCTTCAATAGTAGAACTGGGCTGTCTTTCTTACAGATTGTTGTTTGTAAATGGTAGAGGGTCTGATGATTAAAGCATTTCCGTCTCTTGTGCGGTAGGTTTCTGTGGCAGGTCCCACTCACCTACATCACCAGCCACTCCTCAACTGTGCATCGCTTCCTTCTGAAGACCAGGACAGGTTAGCTTCCTGCTTTCACTCTAAAGATGGGATTCACCAATCAAAATCCTCTCAGATGAAACCATAATGTTTACCCTCCACGGCTGGTCACACCAGTGCTTCTGGAACCACAGTACTCAATGGTTGGATCCTGAAGCTTTTTGAGCCTGTGTACCTTCATTTGAAGCACATATATAAGTGAAAAACAATCAAGTTTGAATATCAATGTCAAATTTAACTTGCGGTGTCTTAAAAGCAAAGTGCACAAAAACATAGAAGCTTAAGACTGTTGTCTCATGTAATTTTATTCTAGCCAACATAAGGCATTGGTAGTTTCTAGCCACTGGGAATTATAACAATAATAATAATGCATTTTATTTATTAAAATAAACGCTTTATTATTGAATACATCCTCATTTCCTGGAATGAACCCCTGTCCTAAATTGATGCTTGTCACCTTCCTCTAGATGTGCTGTATCTTCCTGCTGAGGTAGAGTGGATTAAGTTTAATGTGGACATGAGTGGATACTACATAGTGCACTATGACAGTGCTAGCTGGGATGCCCTCATAAACCTCTTGCAACGCAACCACACCGCTCTCAGCAGTAACGACCGAGCCAGCCTCATCAACAACGTCTTCCAGTTGGTCAGGTAAGTCACCTGCTACAGAGCTGCACTAGACGTCTTTACGTTTAGACAGTCAAGATCCTTCCCAGTTGTTTTGTGTAAGCTGTTCTCAATGAATGGGACAAATGCTAAGATATCCAATGTCTTAGTGCATGCAGCAAACCTGAACAATTTGGTATAATATTTTCTGAACAAGAACCATTCTAGCTTTAAGGACATAAACAGTGAGCGAGGTGCCATTCTTTCTCTTGTGATTCCTCAGTGTTGGGAAGCTCTCACTGGACAGAGCGCTGGACCTCTCCCTGTACCTGAATAAGGAGACCGAGATCATGCCAGTGACACAAGGGCTCAGCGAGCTGGTGCCTCTTTACAAACTCATGGAGAAGAGAGACATGCAGGACCTTGAGGATCAGATGAAGGTTCGTGACAGAAAATAGATGTTGGACCACTTTGCTGAATTATTGATTTCGAATTTCAGTATTGTAATTGCCATTGGAGTTTGGTACGTTTAGTTGTGAGTTGTGAGAGCTCATACCTTGCGAATGCTTATCCATACTAACCCTAATAGGATGCTTATCCATACTAACCCTAATAGAATGCTTATCCATACTAACCCTAATATAATGCTTATCCATACTAACCCTAATAGAATGCTTGTCCATACTAACCCTAACAGGATGCTTGTCCATACTAACCCTAAGTGGTTGTGTTTTCAGGGCTACATTGTGCAGCTCTTCAGAGACCTTATTGATCGTCAGGCTTGGAGCGATGAGGGGTCCTCGTCTCAGAGGATGCTACGCAGCTACCTGCTACTCTTCGCCTGCGTTCGAGGCCACCCACCCTGTGTTCACAAAGCCACCGAGCTCTTCCAAAAGTGGAAGGAATCAGATGGCAATATGAGGTCAGATGTTTACAGATACATATACAGGTTCAACAGTTTGTTTTTACACTGGTCTCTCCGTGGTGGCTCACCTACCCCCTGCTTTTTATGTCCTCATCTCAACCCTGCAGTCTCCCCAATGACATCAGCATGGCTGTGTTTGCCGTCGGAGCCCGCACTGAAGAGGGGTGGGACTTCCTCTTGGAGAAATACAAACTCAGCCTGTACACGTCACTCAAGAGTCGCATCAAGTCTGCCCTCACTATAAGTCCACTCGCTCATAAGCTGAAATGGTGAGACAGACAAACTTTTGGATTTGTTGCTCCAACTTAAATTATGTCATTTATTATCAGTTGCCTCAATATTAAAAGCATTTGTCGTATGAATTTAAAAGAGCAGAAAACCTCAGACTCAGAGTGTAATATGTAAGGACAAATAACAACATGAATAAAAGTTGTAATTTTGCTTTTAGACTTCTTGTACCAGGTTGATGAAGTGCTCTTTATGTATGAATGAATAACGTTCTGCTTTCCCTCACTCGCTCGCATGTCTTCCTGCCTTGCTGGTCCTCAGGATAATGGAGCAGAGTCTGGAAGGAGAGGTGTTGAAGGCTCAGGACTTGCCTTATGTTGTTTCGTCAGTGAGCAGGAATCCGAAAGGCTACAAGCACGCATGGGACTTCCTCCAAGTCAACTGGGACACCCTTGTCAAGAAGTGAGTGGCCCTGCGCAGTCTTTAATAATGGTTTATAAGTAATTCTTTGTGTTTTTATCAGGAATGCCAACAAGCAAAAAATCATAAAAATAATAAATAAATGTTGTCCTCAATGTATTTACTTGTAGGTTTGAGCTGGGTTCACATTCCATCTCTCACATGGTCTCTGGAGTGACCAGTCAGTACTCTACCAGGGCCATGTTGGATGAAGTAAGTGGCCTAGTGTGGCGTCAATCTTGATCCGGTTCACTTTGGGTTAAGAGCAGCTAAAGGTGTTGTCCTGTGAATAAGAAATGTTTCTAATGTGTTTGTCTTTCTCAGGTGAGTGGATTCTTTGGTTCTCTGACCGAGGAGAAGGGTGCAGGAATGAGATGCATTCAGCAGGCGTACGAGAACATCGAGGAGAACATCAGGTGGATGGACAAGAACCTTCCTCTATTGCAAGCTTGGCTGAACCAGCGAGGACTCAAAACCCACAAAAAACGAATTTAAGATTCTATGGTCCCTTCGGTCACGGATAATATGATGTGGCGCATCATCATCATTGTGAAATTTGTTTAGGAGCATTGTATTTTGAACCTCTCCGTGAGAGTGCCAAAGTATGATGAGCATTGGAGTATATTTAAATGTAGGATAGGAACTTTTGTGTAAAATTGACTCCACTTCTAATCCTATTTGAGCCATCCCACAACAAGTGGATATAAAGTTCCACTTTTCAGTTATCACATATTAACAGCTGTTTTGACCAGAGGTCACCGTCGCAAACTTAAGTTTAAATCACTTTACAGAAATAATGAAATTGTTCAAGCAAGACATTAAGTGTTGTCTTGATCAAGTGGTGCAGCTATTGTTTAAGTTTAATTTTGCATCAAGTTCTCCAACCAACAGTGGTGTTGTCAGAGGAATCCTTCTTTATCCTTACTGACCTTTCTCAGGGGTTGGCTTCAAAGCCCAAAACACTGTCTAATACCCGTGTTGAAAAAGGTCCTGCTGATAGATGTTTTGTTTTGATTCACTCATTGGTGTGTTGCCTATAAAGCTTTGCTACTTACGTTTTTAACTCCGATCTCAAAGTCTTTTTTCTTAAAATTTTATTAACATAATGACAGATTTGTTTGTCATTAATGAGCCGCAAGAGGGTAAAAAGGTACATTCCACTAACAAAGATTTATTGACGTATTGACGATACACAACTTGGTCCTTTTGGTCACTGTATAGCCTTTCATCCCCATTAGAGGGAGCCATGGCTGCATCATTTCATCTGCTTCCTTACATGGCTGTTCTGAGCCTCCATTTTTTTTTTTTTTACCTTGGAGTCAAAATGGAGGAACGAATAACAGAGCAGAAGAATGAGCTGAGAGGGAAATGTCTTGCTCGTAGAAGTGCACCTCATGTTCACCAGCACAGCACCACTTCTGAGATTCTGGCTACATGTCTCTTGGGGTTGCTCAGTTGAGTTCATTAAGGTTGGGGGCGAGCTCTACGTGTCCAGTTGCACCTAGGTTAGGAGTCCGTAAAATACACGTCCGAAAGCAAGTTGGGCAGTCGTCAAGACATTCCTTGGCTGTGGATGCAGCTGGGACAGCAGTGCAGGGTGTCGTGGATGAAGAGGTCACATTCCACACAGAATACAGTCCGACACACAGGGCAGGTGAACACCTACACAACCACACACACACACACACAAAGGACAGAGAATTATTTACATATGGTCAGGAGACCAGGGTCTGTGTCTATGCAAATACAGCAGGTGGCACATGAAGGACTGTTACTTACACTTTGGTCTTTCAGTTGACCTTGACAGCCTTGGCAAAACCTGAGAGAGCAAAACACAACGTCAGGATTTCCACTACTCATCAGATTGGGTTTAACATGACGCTCGAGTGAGAGCCAACCCGCAGGCAGTTTCAGTCAAGGTTGGGCCAAAAACTCTTATGTTTTTTGAAGCCCTGACTGCAGGTTTCTAAATACTGTCATAAGGAGAAAGTCCAGCACTAATGACATTGACATACAGGTGATCTGACTCCGTGATTTTCTGCCAATTCCTCAACCTCACCATACACTCCACTTCCCTGTGCAACCCCCCACACGCCCCAAATAATAACAACAATGCCAGTGAGAGGATGTATATCCCCCCCCCCCCCCCCCCCCACACACACACACACACACACATTAACAATAATGAGGGGGTGTACCTCTCTCCTGTAAGTTCTTCCAGGGGACTCTCCTGGAAGGCATCCAGGGGGAAGAGATGGTGGAAGGATCGTGCCAGGTGAGGAGCAGACACCAGCGTCAGACCTATGGGCATGGACCCGAGAGATGAATGGTTGTCGCCTCGGATCATGTTCATTCTCATATCTGATCTGTTAGGTTCACACATTTCTGTAGAAACTACAAGAATTATGCTGACAGGAGTTAGACAACTAGCTACATATTTATAGATGTAAACATTAATACATGTTTGTTTTGCTTGTCCATTCAAGGTCATTCTGTATACAAAATGTACACAAAAATGTCTCCATCTTTATTGTGACTGCTGATTTTGCCACATTTCGCAACATTGTTCCTCCAGCTCTTTCAAGCTGTGGGCTACTGATGCATAGCACATGTCAAAACCTGGTGATGATTCTATAGCCTATACATATAAGGACATACACCCTTTCAACGAATCAGTATACACACACAAATCAAATGAGACAAATACGTACCACAAACCTTACACTCCACAGGTAATTCTGTGTACTTGGCTCTGCATTGGGGGCAGTAGTATCCTCCAAAACCCAGTCCAGGACCACCAGTGCTATCCAAGTGCCTGGAGAATCAAACCAAACAACGCGTATTACTCATAATTTGTACACAATTAAACAGACTATGGTTTTCCAACGTTTTCCCCCAATTAAAGGCAAAGTCCACAATTCTTATACAATACACCTTTTGACAGATTCAGTTAATTGCTCCTTGGGGTCCTTTAGCTGTTCAGTGTGTGTACTCAAAAAAACGTTGAACGTTAATTATGGCTAAATGGTGTCCCCTTAACATTTTGCAGCATTATTTAGCAGTCTTAACTAACTTGTACATGTCTATTCTGGCCAGCATCTTCAACATAAGCTTATCACCTAAAAACAGGAGGACAGGATATACTGACATCATACAAAGAGACATGTAGAAATATTCGAATCTAATAGACAAATCCTCACTCACGCCATGCTGAAGGATGGCTTGGCATCTTGTTCTGACATGGAAGCAATGATGTGTTGTGGGAAACCTGCAAAGGAGAGTCCCAGGTCTGAGTATTAAACGGCTGACCTTTACCTTTACATGAAAACGAGCGCACCAAGATATGATAGATTTTCAAATGCTAAAATAAAACATTCTTGCCTTGCGATATGGAAGGTCGGTACATGACTAAAAACCTTACGAAGGACTATGTATTAGGCCAATATGTAAGGTTGACGGTCATAAATTAATAGAAATTGTCACAACAACAAAGTGACAAAAATACCACTTGAACATCATATTTCCTGTGCTGGAAGCTACCCCCATGGTAATAATATCACAGCATCCATCTTCTCCAGGAGTGCAGGTGATTGGTCACTCACCCATGCGGATGAGGGAGCACTCAGACGAGGTGCTGGCCGGGGGAGGCTTCACATGCAACATCAACAACTCACGGAAATGGCATTCATCCAGGATGACATTGTAGGAACCTGTTGTTTACATTACAAATAACACATGTTGGTGAATAGGTGAGTTAGATGGAAATCTCAATAAATGGATCTTCAATTCATCAACTTAATAACCAACCAGACAAAACTGTAAACACTGTTTACAGTGCTTACAGAAAACAGAAATAACACATAAACTACGTTAAAGTATGCATTGTGTTAAATAACTACGATAAAGTGCTCTCAAGGTCTTCATCGTTTGTAGCCATCATGTGTTACGACTGCTCACCCCCAGTGTCTCGTGTGAGGACGGTGCACACTCGCACCTCTGCAGACAGGCCTATCACAGACACACGGATTTTCAGGCCTTGCAGAGTCTGGGACATGAGACAACCACAATGAGATGACAGAAGAAGTTGACAGTACTTTTTTGCTATACATAACATCTCCCGTGAGGACAAGATAGACCATACTGGTCACAATGAATAGCTGAATTCTCTAAACAGTGAGTAGTTCAGGATTTATTTACAACTAAAGAGGGTTTTAACATAGCAACACTGTTTCTTTCCTCATAATTATGCACTTAAAGGTAAGGTCCGGGATTCTAATGCAATACTGCAAGGAGTAACTTCCTAACTTTGACACAAAGTGTACTGGAATAAAACTGCAGACCTTAACTTCAAAGATTTTCGCTTTCTAGAAATCCACATTTTAATACTCCCCTTCAACCATTTTAAGCATACCTTTACGAGTTCATAAATGTTTGCAGGGTCACATGTTGTTAGGCTGCTGAGGACGATCAGAATCTCTCTACTGGTATGTCCCGGCATGTGCCTGAACAAAAAATTTAAAAATTAAAGAAAAACAGGGAGAAATATGCATCACACTGTCTCAAATGGCTTTTAATAGCCAATCACAAAACTGAAGTTTAACTTAAACTTAAGTGGTATGACAGGACAGCAACATAGTCCAGGTCTATTGCTGTACAACACCAACAGTACATGGAAACTAATGATCTAAGAGGGTCATAGCCAGCCACTCTCACTGCCTTGTGTTAAAGCCGAGGTATACTTCTGCACACACGGCTTTGTGCAATACGGATAAGGATGTGCGGATTGGTGTGTTCCAAGTATACTTGTTTTGGTGCTGTTGCAGACAAGCAGATACGGACAAGCTGAGCGTGTGCGCACAACGACCTTAGTGCACTGAGCGCATGCAAATCACTGCACGCTCAGTTTCGTTCACGCGCAGTCAATGCGGACATGTCCGTACAGACCCAACATGTTGCTGCAGCACGGACAGTCCGTACAGACTGTGTGGATGACAAAAAATATGCGTCCGTGTCCGCAGAAGTATACCAAACACTTAACTCCTCACGCTAATTACTTACTTCAGAGTCTGCATAGCAAGGTTAATGGAGTTGTAGAGGGAAGGCTCTCCAATACATGTAGTGTCCACCGCTTTCTTTAGGGCAGTGATATGTTTCTTGGAGTTCCCTAACCATAAAACAAATTACAAAATGCGTGTTACGGTTTGGTCTGATGCACACTGTGATGACATAACCTTTAATATTTTAGAGAATTGCTAAATTCTAGCGCTTAATCTCAGACTTCAAGCCTAGTTTTTTCAGAAGTCATTGCTAATGTGGTGGTCGGTTGGTAATCCCACCTCACTTAGGGTAAATAAATCTAGAATGCTTGGTTCTTGAGGACAATGATTTATATAATATATATGTAATCTCTGAAAATCAAACTACAAGGCAATCTCATACACAGCTGTAACAACTGCATTTCAGCATGTCTTGAGCACATTTCAGCATGTATTGAGATCAACTCACCAGAAAGGTCAGTCAGTTTCTCCGCCCTCTTGTTTTTGGTGGTTATAATTCCTATCTGTAAAACAACAACATGGGCCTTAATAACATGGAAAGGACCGGAATAGAAAGAGGCAAGGTAATAACAGGTAAGAATATACACAGAGAAGAAACACAGAGAAACTGGAAATAATTCTTACCTGACTGATTGGGTTCTGGTCAAAGTACTCGTCCACAAAAAACTCCAGAAGCTACCAAATTTAAAGATTACAATTTTAAAAACGTGCAGACGATGCCGTCCTTTGAGAAAATGTTGGCATCATTCATAACTGCAGACAGACATTACCAGACCATAAAACTGCCATTCTGCTCAGACACATCCTCACCTTCAGGGTAGAGGTCAGGCGGTTAGGCTTTAAGTCATGGTCATCCATGGTTCGGGAGGTGTCAACCACAACAAACAGGTGCCGCATCTTCAATAAAACAAATCATGACAACCACAGTTCATTAATGTGGGGCCTGTAAAGTCAGAGTCAATCTGCACAGAAAAAACATTTGATGCTCACCATCCCCAGTCGAACCTGCCCATGGCTCTCGATGACCCTGGCATGTTAGAGAGGAAATTGAGGGTGAGGAAAGTATGAAATATTGGATGATAATTTTGTTAAATGCCCTCTGATGCAAACCCCACCTTTTCCTTTTGCTCTGGAAAAGAATGTCTTCTACTGTGGCCTTCAGAGATCCAGACTCATCCTCTTTAAGCACCTCCCTATAGAAAAAGACACACAATGACTTTTAAGCTGTTTCCCTTGCCTTACCATGTGTCTTAATTCACATGAGTGATGCATTTCATGTGTGAGACACATTTTTAAAAGGAAACAATTGAGACAAGTTGTTCCAAATACAAACCCTATCAGGCATACAATCAATGGCAGACAAATACTTACCAGGTCCGCTCGTAACCCCCTTCCCACCTCTTGGCAATCTCCGGCTCTTCATCCATTTTGTTGAAATCCAAGCACCTATAAAACTAAATTGCCAACAAAATGTAAGATATGCTAGCTCGCTAACGACGTACTCTTCTTCATACTTCAAATTCCTTGAGCTCAGCTTTTCAGCTTAATTTTTCGTGAAACCATAGAACAGCCCTTAATGTATTACTGCCCATAGACATAGTATACTAGTATAGTATACTATGTCTATGTTACTGCCCCCTTGATGTGGAAACCGACTTGCTTTATCTGTTCACTATTTTTCTCCTCCTGCTGCTCGCCTTGGAAGTAAGTTATCTCTTGAATAAATGAACAATACCTACATGGAAAATTAACAACAATAGAGGAAAAGGCACGCGAGTTTGGTTTTGTAGAAAGCTAACCACTTTGTGATTCTAATGCTCGATTCTTCAGAAATAAAGCTCTTAACGATGTCATTTCAAACTTGGATCGACAAACAAAACAGTGTATTTTTAACTGAAACCCGAACAGCTGGCTAGATGGATATTTTTGCACAATAAACAAACGACGTGATGCATAACAATTACTTACTTTTAGAATTAACAAGATTTGAAGCATACGCCTTATGACAGGTAAAATAAGACTTCGCAAATATACTAAACAAGCTCAAGCTCCACTTCACAAGGATGTCAGTGTAACTACATAAATGTCCGGTCGGAAACGTCAAATGCACTGTTGCTAGTTCCGCGTACAACATTGAATGGGTTCTTATTGAATCTTCAAAATGCATTACATGAATATGCCAGAAAAAGATTATATAGATAGAGATACAAATAATGATAACTTTGAAAAAGAGATAATCCAGAAATAATGCTTTATTTCGAATTCATATTTACAATATAATATAAAACACTGTACACTTAAATCCTTCCATAGCCTTGTATCTGGCATTATCTGAGAAGTGAATACAATTCTAATCTCCAAAAATAAAAACACTAAAAACATAGAATTGAGTTGACAAATACTAATTTGATTACCTGGGCATACAATATATTTTAATAATGTATTTTCATTGGTTTAAATGCAAAGAGATAACAATGGTCTATATACAAATCTAGAGTGACATGTAGGAATGCAAATATCAGTAAAAATATCGAATAATAAGTTTACAATTGCTAAAAAAGGTTAATTTAATTTTGTTTTCAGGCTCAAGCTTAGTTTTGAGAGAGCATTCAGCAATGATTTAAATGATACCATACCATCACTTAAGAGTAAAAGAAGAACTGAGACTGGTATTGGAATACATTCTTAGTGGAGGAATTTGTACTGGAGTGTTGCTAGAACCAGTTACTATATCACATTGGTACTGTACTTTCACAGACTGCAGCAAAGCACTTGCACAAACATAACAGTTAAAAACAGTTACACCGTTTGACTCATCTTGGCTCTCAAGCCCAAAAGAAACACTCAGATACTAAAAGGTCTGAGCACAGGACAGAGACAACAAAGGTCAAAGGTCCAAATGTCAGCCTTCATGGTCTGCGGTCATATTGACTGACCCTCTTCTTTATGTGGGACAGCTTAGCCTTCAGGTACTTGCACCTCTTCTTCTTCATTTGGTACTCCGTTGACTACAGAGAGAGAACAAAACAATGAGAATAGTATTTACGAGGTTTCTATCTGTTAAAAGTCAAGTAAGGTCAAAAAGCAGGTCTAAAATGATTTATGATTGAGTTGAAAACAAGATTTACAAGAATCAAATGCAGTTAGTTGGGAAATATATACATACCTTCTTTAGGTTCTTCAATCTGTTGTATTCATCCATGGCATCCTGTTAACAAAAACATTTTTACTGTCAGGCAGGCTCTAAAAATCTTAATCAGGAGGCAGTTTAAGTGAGATTATGTAATATTGTAATTTAGTAATGTTTTGGCCTTAAAATTCTAGAATACTGTCTCTGTGAAACCCACCAGGAATTGTGGGCTGCCCTGCTTCAGTCGGTCCAGCTCTTTGTCCACCTCTGCCAGTCCCAGGTTTACATCATCGAGCTCAGCTTGGATGCGCTTGTACTCCATATGGTCCCCATCAAACTCGCGCTTATAGTCGAGCCTCTGCTCCTCAGTGACAATAGGAGGGAGCTCACTGCAAAACAAGGAAGTGAGGGAGAAATGAGACAGGAGGAAATGGATGTGTGTCAGGAAAGGCAACACTGCTGTGTTGTTCGGAAAGTCCTGCTATGTTGTGCTATCAGTGTCATCAGATTTCACTTATTAGTGGCACCCTCTGGTCCAACATCTTGTCAAATCTATTGTTATTTTACCAACAATTCTATTGGTGACCTGAAATCAAAATTCTAAGACACAAGGGTTGAAAAATGCCCTCTTGGATGTTCCTTGATATATTATATATGTATTTGAACTTTCCGCTCTCCTTCCAAACTATGGCTCCTTTACCATGTATAGCAGTCTCCATGTGCCCATGTCTGACCAGACAGACCCTTACCTGTCCAAGTCAAGGTCATCCAGTTCGTCCCCAGACTCTGCTCCCATGTCAAAGTCCTTCAGCTTGCTCTTCAGACCACCAAATGAGCTTGTAATGTCAGAGCTCCTGTAAACACATAGACACACACCCCTTTGGTAAACAACTCACGTACACTTACATGTAACTTCGTCATTTGGGATAAATGGTTAATTGCATAATGTGGATAGTGTTCGTGCTTGTTTAAATGGGTTCTTTGTTTCCCTGAGAAACAAGCTCTTCCTGTTCACGTTACACAAAAAACAAGGTGTAATAAAAGATCCTAAGTAAGATCACACTCTACGTGTAAGACTACGTCAGTTAAGTTAGAAAATGATTTATGTACTTGTTGTTTCTTGATCTTTTAGACACTGCTGATGTGTCTAGCTGTGATATTTACATAAAATTGTCGTTAATGTAAATGTGAGGTTCAGATGTCAGATAGTAACTCAGTGAGACATTATGCTTTCTTGTCCCAAAATAAATACCTTTATAACCACCTTTTCAAAATAAATGACTGAAGTAAATGATCTGCCTATAATCTACTGTCTATAGTGTATTGTAGTCTATTATGAACATACTTTATTACTACTGGCATCACATTCATGGCTTTTGGAATGCCATGCATATCAAAGACAGACTTTCCTTTTCCAGACAGTTTTACATTTGATTTCTACTGCTCATGTTGCCAGTATGCAAGTAAAGTAGGGGTTGCCATCTTTTAAAATATCTGATTTTAAACATGCGAGACATCCAGCTCACCCTGGGAGGTATATGGGTTTCGCCTTATCCATGCTTTGGTCCAAAAAGTTTCTAGATCCACCAACTTGGTCATTATGGTCATTCACCAGCACGTCTGGTTCACCAGATACACTCTTCACCTATAACCAGAACAAAAAGGCGAACAATGTGGGTCTGTTTTTCGTGACAGAATGAAATGGATAAAAACAACATTTCACTCTGTATGCACCACACATGTTTAAAAGGGTGGCATGACGTTGGCAGATAAAGATACCTGCATGCATTCCACAGAGGAGGCCAACCCGTTCTGTGTGGTAAATAGTTTAAATGAACTCCAAATCTTGATCTGACAGAACCGGTTTCCCCACTCCCACCCAAGCTGAAACTCATCACACATACTCTGGATGGTGAAACCAAAGCAGCTCATTACAACTCTTTATGAAAGATAAAATCGGTGGCTCCTTCCTTAATTTCAACAATTTGGGGAATTGAAATATATATGTACAATGGTATTTCTAAACTATGAGTTTTAATGTTAACATTTCCAAAAGATTAAAATTCTTAAAGTCTTAATGCTAATGAAAATGGTATGAGAGGTTATAAGAGTTAACAAGAGGTTAATTCGGGAAACAATTCCTCAGTCCATCAAAGCAACCTTACAACTTCTTTGAAAATGAAAAGGCTGCAGGAAACCACACCCAGAAACTGGACACGAAACTACTAATCCCGCCCTCCCGCACTGCATTATCTTTGCACCTGACATCCCAGGTTAACTCAAAAGCCAAAACATGACATGCTCAAGGTCAAAGTAATGATTTTTTTTAAGCCGTCAAAATGTAAATAAATGCATAAAACAAGAACAAAAACAAGAATGATGCATAACATGGGATTTTCCACCTTTTCATGGTTCCTTCAGAATTCACAAACATGTTTGTTTTCATGACAATAAAAACAACAACCTTCATCTACAAGCCATGCTCCCACTGATTGTCATTGAGAACTGGGTATTTGTTCTGAACATTTCATAACAAAGGTCAATCAGCACACTCTACATCCACACAAGACATCATTACGGTATTCTATTAGGGTCAGTCTTTACTCTACCCACCCATGCTCCAACACTCTGGGGTCCGACGTCTCTGAGCATCTTAACTTCCTCCCACTGGACACGATCCC
Organism: Clupea harengus; assembly: GCF_900700415.2. Taxonomy (NCBI): domain Eukaryota; kingdom Metazoa; phylum Chordata; class Actinopteri; order Clupeiformes; family Clupeidae; genus Clupea; species Clupea harengus. The sequence continues at coordinate 5,779,804 of NC_045158.1, read as the reverse complement.
TGCCATATCTACGGATCTTGTTGCGAGTCCTCACAGCGAATACCAGCAGGATGATGAGGCCCACAACAACGAGAAACCCAAGAACTATGGCAACGGCCTGGTAGAGGGGGGGGGGGGGGGAATCAACACAATACATAATTAAGATTGTGTAACAATAACAGTGACATCATGACCAAGACAACCCCACGTGGACCTGACATGGCAAAACTTGGTGAATAGTGAAACTCAAGGAATGACATGCAGGAATGTAATGATGGATCAAAGAAGAATTCATAAGCAGGTTAATGTGGAAGGAATGCACCTTCACGTCTGGTGATTTATGGAATATCAGAACAAGATGAACTGCTGAATTGTGCAATATCTGAGCTTCATAAACACAAAATGATAATGTGTATTTTACAAAGCTGTTATCCTTAATATGTGCAAATATACACCAGCCATCTGTTACAATGACAAATCATCATTATCAGTGCAAACTCACTTCCTGTGGGTCCACCACACAATAGTGATACATGTACTGGTTGATGAAGTTGACCGAGCCCGCTTGTGGGTTTTGGAACTGAGAACACATCATTTGGATCTGGCTGTACATTACAGACCCTGACGACTGGGCCCTCGGGTTGACAGCCACCAGGTAGACAATAGTGGCAATGAGCATCAAAAAAGCCAGGATGGCAGAAATGATGATGGAGGCCAAGTAGAACTTGGGTGAACGTGCAGAGCCCTGGCGTGACACCACCAGGATGAAGATGATCAACACAGCGATGAAGGTGATGGCTGCTACTGCGATCATGAAGGCCTTGCCTGTTTTGGGATTCATATACTGACCCCCACCATAGCCTCCTCCGCCTCCGCTTCCACCCCCTCCATAACTGCCTCCGCCGCCAAAACTGCCTCCACCACCATAACCGCCTCCGCCCAACTGTGTTCCGAGGCCTCCCAGGCCCATTGCGGACATGTCATAGTCCCAGACCAGTGTGGAAGCCACACAGGCAAACACACCCACACACATAATGATGATGATGATGGAAAGTATCTTCATCACACCAGGTGGGGAAGTCCAGCGGTAGAACTGCAGATGCTGCTCTTCCGGGTAGTAAGAGAAGGTATGCTGGGACTTGTTCCGGCTGCCATGCCTGCAGACAAAAGGCGGATTGGTATTCTTTAACGGTCACTTCCATACTAATATCCACACTTCTACAGCCAGTTGTTCATTTTAATGACATAAGTGCCCTTATTATGTTTCAGTTTTTAAGGAAGTCCAACTTTAAACTTTGGAATAAAAGTTTCAGAAATAGAGCTATATTTCATAATGATACACTAAAAAGCAAAACAATGCCAGAATTGAATTGAATGCTATGAATTAGCAGCAGCATTCAAGCTTGGTATGCAAACTCTGAGCTACCTGTTGCTTCCATATGGAGGTGGGCTACTGTGCTTATTTGGCGGCATTGTGGTGGGTCCTCACTTCTATCGAAGTTTCACAGGTGTGAGCTGTAGAAGGTAAAAATACATTTAGACTGGAGACAGAAGAATCTGTAGGGACATACATAAGTCAATCACAACAGTCTTGAGAACAAAGTGCACAGATAATAATAACCTTGTTCAATAGCATAAGAAATCTTAAAATAAAAATGAACCGATTATTCCGGACTGCATTAACCTACAAATAAATAGGCAAAGAGGTGTATACATTTTTTTTTTTTTTTTAAAGGGGTCATTACGAAAAAAGCTTAATTTATTGAAAGTAGTTACACGGCACACTTGGAGAAGATTCAAAACAGCGAAAATAATGATGCTTGGAGAAAAAATACTGTGTCAACTAAGTACACTACTTTACCCTTGTGTTACCTAAACATATGACACCAGGTTCTTAAAATGTCGGTTACGCATAGTGTATGTGAATGATACGTCAGGAGTCTCACAGACTACAAAAGAAAAAAAAATTGTCTACTGAAGTCTACTCCTGTGAGTAAACAGTTTGCAGATCTGTAAGAAGTAAGTTTATATTTTTCGACTGGTATAAGTAGAACCTAGGCCTTCACTGCGGGACAACAATGGCTCTTCTATGGCGAGGAAACATCACAAAAATATCATCCAAAATGACCATCCATTTACAAGGACAAACCTAGCAGCAAAGACTATTAAGAGTGCGGCATTTCGCATTATCTGATACTACAGCATGAACAGATACTACATTTTAAACAAAGACATCAGTCGTAAACTCACCTTCTCCACTGAGCTCCTGTCGTAGTCTGGGAAACAACACTTGTCCTCTATCCCCAAGGATAACACATTATGCTAATCATGTTGAACACACCTGTTCGCATCCTCATACAGCCTCCTTCTTCTCGGCACTGGTGAACATGCTCCGCCCTGAAGCTACACAAGGAAAAAAGACACGACTGTTTCGAAAGACGCCACTATTCAACTATGACCAGTAGCCTACATAAAAGTACACCAACAGGTTCTACCGCTCCAGTCCTTTGTCTACCATACCAGGAGGCGCGTTTGTTTCCCCTAGTAGCCAACACCTTAAATGCTGGCCATCAACAGTGTAGTTTGTCTGTCATACATTAATAAAATGAAGAGCGAAAAATAGATGAAATTGGCAATATTGGCTTATCAAATACATTAACGGATACGTTTATTAAACCCTTGCCTTAAGGGTACAATATTCTTAGTCTCATAATCATACTACTAAATTGTGACTATTAAAAACATATTTTTTATGAATTGGTGAATTTTCCACAAACCTGAATGAGTAGGCTAGCCTCTAAGCCTTACATTTATGCTTCAGTGCTTTCTACGCCAAGAGAACCAATACTCTTTATATTTCTATAAGCTTGCATTTCTAGACAATGTTTTTTATGGATAGGCTTGATGACAGAAGTTGCCCTTGCCTGTCTATTTCACCTTTTTGATCTATCAATAAGAGAATAGATCAATTCAACAATGTACATGTCATGTACATGTACAATGTCTGAGGCGCATCTAGACGTTTACTCACTTCAGTTTAACTATATTATGAAAGAAAAAGCAAGAACATACAAGAGACAGCTTTTTTGTTGTTTTATGCAGTAAGGTAACTAAAATCCATGCAATGCAGGCTATACATTTTATACAGATCAGTTATCTGCACAAGCATTTTGTGACATTTTCTTAATTCCTTTGAACTCCTTTTAACTACAGATCAACAAAGGGGGTTGTTTGTACTCCACAAAAACACAGAACACTTTCTCTCGGTCGTGTAAATAATATGCTTACTGATGAGGAAGAACTAAGAACACAAAAGAACTGATGAGCACTGTTCATAATGAAAGTGACTTGACCTTTAAAAAGGTGAAGTACATTAATATTACTGAAAATTTAACAAAACATAAACTTCACCAAAAATTCCTTCATGCTTAAAATGCTGGAAGTTATGTAGTATCTAAGACAGAACCCTCACATTTGTAGATAAAACAAAATGTTTGCATTTTTATCACAGTAACAGTCCTTGGTGCAACCTTTACACTTTGTACATCTTGCAGTAGTCCAGCGATGCATCACCCGCTAGATCATATGGGATACAGTGATCAGAAACTGTTATCCTCTCTCCATTTGCAGCCCTATTCCATGAGGATCTAGCATATCTCAGTTATCTCAGACAGACAGCAGAAGCTTTCATCTGACTCAATGAGACTGGAATCTGAACAATCTGGTAACCTCTGGTAGCCTCCTGTATTCTGCTTGCACTCCACTGTGTTTCCCTGCTGGGCTGTAGCCATTAATGTTCATATTCATATATTTTCTTCTTTATGTGAGACAGCTTGTTCTTGAGATATTCACATCTCTCCCTTTTCTCCACAAATGTGGGATCCTGTGGATATAACATACAAATGATGGTCATACATATATGCACAGGTGCATGAATACACACACACACAAACACACACACACAATATATGTTTAATGCAGAAAACATAATATAGACTTGTAGTAATATATAAATTATCCCACAACAATATTTGACTAAAACAGTGACTAGAATGTGATGTATAAAGAACACTTGGCCATGACAGTGCTTTCTGATACAAATGTGAAGCTATGAAAACTAACTGGCATGTGAAGCTGCCAGGCAGTCAGATATGCAGAGGGGGAATTCTGTTTAAGGGAATGCATATTGAAATGGGAGTGGAAGCACTGGGAACTCCCAACAGACACTTCCGACAATGTTTGAGGTCACTACCACTCACCATTTTTTTCCTCTGATATTCCTGGATGACTGCATTGATACGCTCCTGCTCCTGAAGGTGAAACACACACGCACACACAATTCAAATTAAACCAAACATTCTATATTGACTTTATACTCAATATATTACTAAATAGTACATTGCCACCGTTGATGATTTTAATGGTAACTAAGAGGGGAGTGGAAGGTACCATTTGGCTAGAAGGACGGATATTCTGCATCATGTCGTCCATCTCATCAAACTTTTTAATCTGGGCCTCAACCTCAGCATGTAGCTCCTTGTACTCGGCATACTGGTCATTGAACACTGCCTTATACTGGTCGCGTTCCTCATTGGAGTGAATGGTAGGGTATTTCCTGTATTTGTATATGAGAGAGAGGGGGGGGGGTTGTTTGTACTCTACACAAGGATCAGCTGGCTTGAACTGTGAACTGAAGCAAAACGTAGAGTAGAGGCCTCTAGTAGAGACTTCTAAAATTAATCTAAAAATGAATTCAGATTGGACCCTAACTCACTGCACATAATCGGGAATCATCACAGGTTTGGGAATGTGCCCCGCTGGAATGTGACCCTGGATGATCTGTGCCTCCATCATGGGTGCAGGGGATAGAGGTATGTCATCGCGCTCGACTGACAGCATAGCCCGCCGGATCGGCTCAGAAACACTGGAGCCTGGGCCAGTCTGTACACATGAGTAGACCAAGTATGAGCAGAAGAGGAAGTGGAAAACAATATGAAGGTAGTGGTTCAACAAGCATGTTAGAATGTGAGTTTAAAGAAAGCATGGAAGTTACCAATCCAAGTGGCACTGATACGGACGTCTTCACCTGTACAGGACAAATAAAAACAACAAGGGAGTAACATCACTTTTATCATTATACTGGCTGCACTGCGCAGTGCTAACAAAACAACAAAATGATTGTGTTTAACTGAAATAAAACACCTGTTTTTTTTTTACAACATATTTACATTTAAAAATGTGCAGTATTTGATTAAAATCCATTACACTTTTCATCAAATTCAGATAATTCTCCACATTATTCTAGCTGTCTGTACAGTGTGTGCACTCAAAAATCAGTCCAGTGTTTGTGCACAGTCTTAGCTCTGTAAACGGGACACAAAGTAAGTGGCATGGACCGAGCCATACCCTCTTCCAGCCAATAATAATGTTGCTTCTGAAGCATGAAAGGGAGGGGTATAATGTAATTGGTGGTTGAGCTCAAATATCAACAACCTTTCACCAGAATTGAGGACTGTGCCTTTAAATACAATGGCGTTTTAGATCGCCTCACCTCTTGTGCATATGCCTCACGGCGCATTCGGGATGCCTCGTGCCTCCATAACTTCAGGCAAACGCCAGAACCCACCAGATACAGCACCATGTTGACAAAGAGGAAGATAATGGCTGCCGTTTGACCCGCTTCAGTGCGGCAAAATACTGCATTGGGACCGTTGTTGAACACATGGAAGTTGCACAGACCTCCTCGCGTGGTGTCCCTTACATAGATGATGCCACCGGTCATGTACAGCAGGCCCAGTGCAAAATTCATGACACCCTCTGTGATGGGCCACCAACTGGAGTCCAGCAGGATGGTGCGGTAGTACATGGTCATGCCCAGCACCACAAGTATGACGGTCGCCACCCAGGCCAAGCCAGCGACCACAAGGACAAAAGGAGTCTTGGGCCCCGTGTACTGGCTCCCGCTTGCATACATCCCTCCCATAGCGCCACCGGCTCCCCCAACCCCCATCCCAGGCTGGGAATACCCAAACATGTTGAACCACTCGTTGTCCTTGTGAACGTACGCACAGACGCAGGCGAAGACAGCTGCTCCCAGCAGCAGCTCGACACAGCCCAGGATGCGCAGCAGTCCTGCCCAGGACTTCATGTAATCGTAGCGCTGGTGGTAGTCCTCTAGACGCTCAGTGTAAGTCATGGCGGAGCGCCCAGACACAGACTCCAGTGGGTCCCCCAGCAACATGGCTTCACGTTCCTTCTGGGAGGTGTAGCTTCCTCCTGATCCCCCATAGGGATCTAGGTACGACCCAGGGGCACCTGGAGAAGGGGGGCGGGAATTTGGAGGAGAGCACGCCACCCCATCAGTGGTGGTGTTGTTGTTGTCCTGTGCAGCTGAGCGCTTGCTGGCCTGGAAAAAGTTCTTCACAGAGTCAGGGATGAAGCGATGGACAGGCTTGATGTCCATGGCGTCGTCGGGGTTCTCCTCTGTGTCACTCGGGTAGAACTCTGCTCCAACGGCAGGGTACTTAGGAAGGGGAGGAGCTGGGAGAGGGTTTGCGCTCAGCGCTAGCTCTGTGTCCCTTGCCAGTGACCCAACAGGCACCTGGTCATAATGTGGGGTGCCTCTAACCCAATCAAAGTGAGCACTCGACCCATTCCATTCAGACATGGTGAGCCTTTTTGTCAGGAAACCTACAGAAAAATGTGTAAGACAGTGGCATTACTAGCAGCAGAATTAGATCAGATCAGATGGTATTTAATATGCTATGATTTCAAAATAAAGACACTTTAAACAATTAAAACCATCCACATGAGTGCATGAATCACTCTACAGTGATACTAATACTTTACTCTAAAGCATAGATGCTTTTTTTATCACAAAATGTCCTTGTTACTTGTTAACTGTGAGACCGCCCTGTCACTCGCCACTTTCCCTCCTCAACCCACAAAAAACACTTTCCTAAACATTCAGTTGGCTACATTCAATTGTCTATTAAAGGCTACGGCATCATGATATCTGAGAGTAACGTGAGAGAAAAAATAAGTCTGATACTGCGACACCGAAAAAGGGAACACACCTTTGTCAGTAAACTTTACGTTGCTGTGCGGTCTCGTAAATGGCTGTTTCAAGGCACCTGTAGCCTAATACAGACAAAGAGGAATGTTTGAGTCAGAACAAAGGCCGAACGACTTACTAATGCCTAAAATGTAAATGATATTCCTCGGTTTCTGAGTCATTATAGGCTACCATACGTTATGATTTTAAAACGGACCGTATAGGCCAACCAAAATTCGATAAACTAATTAGACCCATGTCAACAACCACCTGAGGAATAAACAAAACGGAAGTTCTGCTCAATGTCAACACTTTCGACGGATAATTACTTCTGTCTATTACAATGTGTACAGGTATAACTGTTCTTAATGCCCGAAAAGACGTGGTCCTCACCCGACTGTTTTCGTTATTGATTTTATTCCAAATGTACTCACCTGTGTCAGCTAAAACAACCTTTTTTTTTACCTCGCCTCCAATTACCTTCCACCACTAACGTTAGCGGGTCGGGAGTTTGTCTCGACTACTGGTTCATCCCCAAAGATGACGTAATGAGTGTTAAACCTGTCTGACCAGTGTGAATTCATAGACCCGATAAATGGTCCTAACCCTGAATTAGGCTAATAAATACCAACATATAATGATGTGATAGCCTACTAGTACTGATCATTATTAGTGCTTTATAATCAACTTAATGACTTGCAGCCATTTTTATCATCAGCTGAGGCTAGGTAAGTAAAACATTAAATAAACAGATTCAAGGGGAAGCTTATTTAATAATTTGTATTTGTACTTACAGCCAACAATCTATTCATTACATTACTGAAACAGCTTCAACCAACCATTTGGGCCTACCTGCAATTGCATCTTGATGCACTAATTTTCATATCAGTTGCAGGACCAGTAGACAGGGGGCGTCACAATTTGTATCAGATATTAGACTACTGCATTTATCAGTATGTTTCATATCACATTATTTAATTATAATAATATAATTATAATAATAATGTCTTCTAACATACCGTAAGGCCTGAGTGAACACACTTGAGTCAAAACTCCTTTAAAGGATGCTGGATAAAGCCCAATCCTCATGAAAACACAAGATCAGGAGCAAGTCAGATTATTGTTTTGGAAACTGGTTTCAAACTTAAAACCTTAACTGGAATGTGAGTGCCTGATTACAATACTCTTGCTCAAATGTTCACTTATCCGTGCAAGGTGCTGTGTACACTATAAAAATAAAACTGTAATTTCTATCGGCCACACGATCATCAGACACCTTGTGATACTTCTATTAAATGCAATGTAACAGATAAACCCCCACTGCACCCATGCATCTCAACACATCTGAACAGCTGTGTGGATTGAGAAGTGTTGCACCTCTCCAGGTGTGAATGTGATTTTGTGTGACGAATACAGTCCGAACAGCTGGTGTCAAAAATCGGTTTAGTTATTGTCCTTCATCCACTGCTCTATCCACTGTGAAATCTGATCCAGGTTCCTGTCCAAGTCCTCTGGCTCATTGCTGGGCATCTGGTGGACAATCTCTGGCTTGTAGGCCTCCATAGCCTCCTCATAGATGGTCTGGAAGATCTCACACTGGACGTTGTCCTGAAGCTTCTTCCCTGTGTATCCCCTAGAAACAAGTTTATTTCATTACTTCACCACAACTATTTTTTGTGTGTGGAAGCGATGGTTTGAAGATCATGCAATTAAGGTCACATGGTGCGGTCATAAACACATTTTCGTTAAAGGGGACAGTTTTTTAGATCTATGAATCACAAGTCTCCTCCAATGACAGTGATGGGAAGTTGTTGATAAATTAACAACACGCTCAAGGCCAGCAGTGGGGATGAAGTGGTGTAGTGCTGGTGTACCTCATGACTGTAAAACTACTAAAAAGATGCAGACAACAAGGCTATCTTACATCTCTAAAAACATAACTAGGTAATTCTACTCTAATGTAGCTTGTTGAGGCGTTTGGGCATTTCCGTTCCATTCGTAAAGAATTATTGCAATGATAAGTCAGTATCAGGTTTACTGGTCATGTAATTTTGGCAACATAAAACATTGCATTTTGTAATTTAAAGAATATGTGTGCCGTATTAAAGATGATAAAACATGTTTCACTAGTGCACCCATTGTATGCCTATAGTGTCCGCTGACACCCCTATGGATAAGAGTTCATGTGAGCATAGAGCTACTAGTGAAAAGGAGGCGAATGGGGAGGAGCTGGGATACTTTGCTACGCAAGAGTGTGTGACGTAGTGGACAGGTAAGAAGAGTTTAAATCTCCTAGGAGGAGGTGGGGTGAGTAATGGCTGTCATTCATCTGCATCCCCGCGAACTTTGTTTAGAAAACATCATTTATTATGTGATGGTATATACACTCCACAGGAGCACCTTCTCAGCTGGGGGACATCCCCAATGTGTGTGCTTGTTTATCCTCAAATACAAAAATAAATACATTTTCTGCTCACCTGCTCTCTAGTCGGTTATACAAATTGGTGTTGTCTGTGCGAAGAACAAAGACAATGTCGAACCATCGCTCAGGGAAAAAGTCGCAGCCGTGGTAATCCACTATAACACCTCCATCTGTCATCTTATTTTCCAGCTCATCCACCACCTGAGCTCACCAAACACAGGCAAATACACACACACACACACACACACACACACACACACACACACACACACACACACACACACACTCCCACAAATCAGTTATCTCTGTATTGATATAATGTGCCCTTTCTAATGTTGGGACTAATGCTAATATACACCAGTGAGTGAAAAGAAGTCATTTTCAGTCACATAGGCTACTTACTCTGTCCTCATCCAACACTGGACACTGGTATTCCTCATCAAATCCATCAAACAGTTGTCCTAGAGAAATATTATTATTCAAGTGCAATTGTATTGGTTTCCCAGATCTGTCCACATTTGTAATTAATTAAAGAGACTGTTCATTCCAGCATGCTTACCTTCTTGAGCCAGGTCACCTACATTGACGTATGTTAGACCTGTTTGCTGGGCAAGCTCTTTCCCTAAAGTTGTCTTACCAACTCCAGGAGTCCCTGAGGAAGAATACCAAAAAGTAGACTTATTCCAGATCAAGGAGTCAATAGTGCCTTCTTAATAGCATTACATGGCAAACATCACAAGTTTTGCATTTTGCATTGTAAAGCTGGACCCCCGTGTTCAATTTTTGTAGCAACCTTAGTTGCTTAGAATAAATTAGGCTTTAAAAGTATTTATCAGCAAAAATAACTTATCTTTTAAAGTTTCAAATCAAACATCTTAAGATGGTTTTACGTGTGCGGCCACTGACGAAACAAACACACCTAAATAGTTAAGAAATATTCTATTTTGCTCGCTTATTTGTAGTTTATCTGCATGTCCGTGTCCGATGCTGTTAGAGGAATTTAAGTGTTGATTAGTGCGTTCTTCAAAAGGAAGCTTGCAACCATGAGAAAACTTGTTACACTGTCTGAAATGTCTCACAGCCTCGGTCAAAAAGGCTTGGAGAATCCTAGTGAATACACAATATAGTGCGACTTCAAATTACATCTAAAAGCTTGTCATATCTCTAGGTAAACATAGACGACACACACATATCACAACTCTCCTGATTACATGATTAGTTGCTCTCCAATAGGTTATGGCTTCCTTACCTGTCAGTAGAATATTTGGTTTTTTCACGATTTTCATCCTGAACGTCACTCTTTACAAAAAGCGTGACTAGTGTTTACTATGACTGAACACTAATAGCGAGAGACAAGCCTTTTAAAATAGTAATAATACAAATATAGCGATATCAAGCCAAACCTAATTCACATCAGTCCACAAAAACGTGCTCTACTTGAGTGTGCTTGGAGATTCTGTTACGTCATATTGATGCGACAGAGTAACGAAGGAACGTCGTTTTTAAAGGGGTATTCCCAAATTCAAAGAATTATTGTTTTCAACTTGGAGTTTTGTTTAATATTTGGTGAAAACTGAGGTAAGATAATCACCATCCTTTTTTTTTTTTACCGTATTTCAGTACGAAATTGGCTAGTTTCCTCTTGTGTAATGTATGTTTGGTCAAAGTCTCTGGTTTGTTAACGTTAACGTTAGCTAGTTAACTTAGCTGACTAACGTTAGCTCCTAGATAGCTGCAGTTTTACACCTGTATTGAAAAGCCATTTTATCATCACGTTTGCTTTTATGTGATTGTTTTATGTGAACATGCTTCATGTAATTCATGGCTTCAATTAATAGATTCTGCAATGTTTACTGGAGCAAAATGCCACTACCTACAACTGGTGGCAGAGCATTTTAACATTCCACAACGAATGTCAACCCTGTCAAAATTTGCTTAGGTAAAACGTGTTATAGATAGCTGTGTTGTAAAAACGTTCTTACTGTACGGTTACAATATCTAGCCCTTTAAATGTAATATGGATGCATCATGCATGTGACGTATACGCTGTCCCACCAGAGACAATACAATGTTGGAATTACTTAATGCACATGTAAGGTGGTTAGCAGCACAGGAGCACCGCAGGGGACTCACCTTTCCCCCCTCTCCCTGTATACATTAGACTTCCAATTCGAGTCCTGTCATCTGCAGAAATGTTTAGATTACTTGTTGTGGGGTGTGTCAGTGGTGTGAACTAGTGGACTGTTTTGTGGCATGGTGTGGGAACAACCACCTCCTCCTAAATGTGGCCAAGACGAAGTAGATTGTTGTGGATCAGGTCTAGGCTGAACACCATTTCCATCCTGGGAAAAGATCTGGAGGTGGTAGACGGCTACAGATACCCGGGTGTTCACCTGGCCAAAAGACTGGACTGGAAATGAAGCACTTAGGCTGTCTACATAGATGGAGCAGGGACAGAGCACTCTAGAGTTTGTTGTCTAGAATAGGATGTTGCACAAACTGCTCAACACTGCACATCCCCTGCACGACCTACTGGGCAGACTGCAGAGTGTAATTTCAGTTGTAATAAGAACTGCTACAAGAAATAATTCCTGCCCACTGCAATAGCAAATATAATGGGAGAAATATAATGCCGGGAGAGGAGGCTTATCCTCAGAGTAGCAATGCACATTCTACATTTAATTTGCACAGTTAGGCTATGTGTGTGTTGTTCAACACAGCAATTTCCCTTTGGTATCAGTAGTGCTCAAGAGTAGTAGACACATTTCTGTCTGCAATGTAGAATTAAGGTGGTTAGTTAACTAATCCTTTTTCCTTGCCTAATGCCACCATAGTAAATGAATGGACCCTCTCCTTTTTCAATTCATTTTTTATTTTAGCCCTCTTCCTCATGTTGAGTATTTTGGATGGAACTCACTGAGGCTGATAATGTCAAAACTGTCTCTGAGAGGGACTGCATCCTCTGGTAAAGTAAGTTGGCCCGTACATCATTTCTTCTCATGGCCAATAATTATGATGTCATATTCAGCTCTGTAACATACTCACTCTTAGCATACTTTTGTCCAGTTGAACAGTTGGGTGGAGCCGTCATTTGGTGGCCTAACTGAGAGTTCAGGTCTGAGTGATTTTTCCCAGAAGAAAGGACAGCGCTCTGGAGAAGGGAAGGGTAAAGGGCAGCTATTTGGCAGTGACACCAGCAGCAAGCGTCCAAAGAAGAGGAGGGCAGACTCCGGTGCATCTGATTTCCGGTCGCTGTGCATAGAGGTGTCACCTGACGACCAGGATGAGCCGTGGGTGGACAAACACAGGCCGTGCTCACAGGTGATGACCTTTCTTGGAGTATTTAGACTGCTTAAGAGTTGGAAATCCCTTTCAAAATAAGATCAAACTATGGTATTCAGTCCAAAATATGATATTTAGTATTGTGATCGTGATCAGTGATGGAAATCATACAGTGAGATGAGAAATGAGATAAGAAATTAAAAACAGTGCCATTGATTCAACTGAGTATCTTGTATCTTTGTATTTTCTTGTGTTTAGTGTAGGCGCAACTAGCAGTCCACAAGAAAAGAACATTCACCGATGAATTGTGTCATGGTTTCATTAACTGAATTGTTGTGTTTGCATTGCTGTGTTTCCTTATGCTTACTGTAGGCGGAACTGGCAGTCCACAAGAAGAAGATTGAGGAGGTTGAAAACTGGATCAGGACTCATTTAGACTCGAAAACCATACACAAGGTTTGTCTTCAGTGAACTAGAATGAATGTCGTTTTTGCAGGCACAACTTTCTATTTTCTTGTTCTTACCTGAGTTTGAATGATGTTAGGATCCCAACGTTCGATAGTTTGTAAACAAAAAAAGTATCTGTGTGGGGCACTGTGGCGCGAGCCAATAAGCCCCCCATTTACGGGCTACAATGCCCGCGGGGACACAGGTTCGATTCCGGCATGCTGTCGTTTCCCGATCCTCTCCCCACCTCTTCACTCCTCCTCATTTCCTGTCCAAAATACTTCACTGTCCTATCCAAATAAAGGCTAAAAAGACCATGAATGAATCTTTAAAAAAAGTATCTGTGCCATTATCCACAGGGTGGCACCATTCTCCTTTTAACAGGCCCATCTGGCTGTGGGAAAACAGCCACAGTCCGTGTACTTGCCAAAGAACTGGACTACCAGATCCAGGAGTGGACAAACCCTTCAATTGTTTCCGAGTTCCGAACAGATGACTCTTCTTTTAAAGACACTTTCGATCCAAGTATGATAACTTCTGAATCAAGACAACTGCCATTATTTGAAGTGCTTCATTTGAATGATGTCACATGTATTTTATGTACATGTCACGCACGGGTCGCTACCAACATGAATATTAAAACCATACTTTCACCTTTTTCCCACCCCACCCCAATGCCTAATCAGATTCTAGGTTTAACAGTTTCCAAGGCACCTCACAAACAGGGGCCTTCCAGGAATTCTTGCTCAGGGCCAACAAGTACAACTGTCTTCAAATGAGTGGGGACAGCCTGGCAACGGACAGAAAAATCATCCTAGTGGAGGTACTGTAGAAGTAAAACCACAGATGGATGGGGAAAATTAATGGAGGAATATACATTGAGATGATCAATAAAACACTTAAAATGAGCAAAACTCTTGATGATGGACATGAATAAACCTTTTTTTTGTTTGTATTAATGAACCCCATATGCTGAATGCACAGATAACGCAATTGTAGGGTTTTCACTGAAGGTATGGTTAGTTTTTGCTATGGGTTGTTAGATTTACCTTTTCTGTCTCTTTTTAATGTAATTTTAGGATTTCCCAAACCAATTCTACAGGAAGCCAACATGCTTACATGATATTCTAAGGTGAGACACTAATGTGTGTGTCCTGTCTACCATGATTATGTGGTATATAAGGTAAATATGGATTTTTGATATTTGAAGGCTTGTCAAAGATACTGATCATATTTAAGCACCAGACAGATATTTTAACCTCATCTTATTGATTTCCACAGGCGTTTTGTCAGGACGGGCAGGTGTCCCCTTGTTTTTATTGTGTCCGACAGTCTCAGTGGAGATCGAGGCTCCAGACTTCTCTTCCCCAAGGAGGTGCAGGAGGAGCTGAAGATCAGCAACGTCAGGTGAAGTGCCATCTCTGCTGCTGCACTGCCTTGTGCTCATTCTAACCATAACTGCACTCAGACTCAGTCTTGTACACATCACCTCTGCTTTGGAATGGCACACCTCTACCACAGGATGACACCTTATTTCATGGACAGGAACGCAAAAAGAGACATTTATTTAGCATTTTGCATATATATATATATATATATATATATATATATATATATATCTTAGTAAATACTGTGTGGTTTTTGTGTGTATGATTTACTCCCATCCTGAAAGTACTAACTGTAGTGCTGCTGTCTTTTGTTTGTTGCAGCTTTAACCCCATCGCCCCCACAAGCACGATGAAGGTCCTCAGCCGCATCGTCGCCATTGAAGCGGGAAAGGTCAGAACTTTTCAAATTCTCACATGCATTTCGGTCTTCTCACACATTTGTCTTCCCTCCCGTCCCCTCTCTCCGTTCACATGGCCTTTTTTTGTTTCTGGTTGTGTGTGCGCAGAGTGGGGGGACAATTTCCGCCCCTGACAAAGCTGCTCTAGAGCTGTTGTGTTCGGGCAGTTCCGGAGACATCCGCAGTGCCATCAACAGTCTACAGTTCTCTTCTCTCACAGGTGAAAGATGAGCTATCGGTGTTTACAGTAAATATCACTGTTGTCATAGCTATGGCCATAATAGTGCCAACAGTCTTTTAATATGATTCTTATAACAATCACAATGATGACCATTGATAACAGAGAGAGACCAATCCTGAAGCATAGCTAGAAGATATACTTGCAAAATATTGTATAATTTTAACAAAGCACACTGAGTAGAATATACAGAAGGGTCTTCACGCTATTCTGAACATTGTCATATATGATTGTGCCTGCAGAAAAGACTAAAGAGTGACAACTATAATGATCATTCTGATCATTCCACTGTGTTCACAGACCACTCCCTGGAAAAGAGTCTCTGGGCTGCCAAGAAGGGAAAGTCAACAGCTGCATCTCGAAAGGCCGGACCGAAGCCCAAAGCAAAGAGCAGGTCCTCCAGAAGCGTTGACACGCTGGAGGGAAGTCAGGCCATCGGTGGGAAGGATGCCTCCCTCTTTCTCTTTAGAGCACTAGGGAAGATCCTCTACTGTAAACGTAAGATGGAGCAGGCTAGCTCCACCACTTCCTCTGATTAGTTTCATTTCAGTTGTTTATACAGTGCTTAGCAGATCATGTATTTTGGTTCCGTGTTTTTCAGGTGAGAGCTTCGAGGCTTCAGAAGTACCTAGACTACCTGGCCACTTATCAGAACACCAGAGGGACAAATTACTGGTAGACCCTGAGGTACTATCTCACAAAAGCCGACAGTACAACTCGATACCAAAATAAAGGAGCCGTATTCTTCAAAGACTAACCCTAGTAATTCTTTGTCCTCCTCTCACTTAGGTGGTGGTTGAGCGGTCGCACATGTCCGGAGAGTTTTTTACCCTTTACCTCCAACAGAACTACGTGGACTTCTTCTCTGACGTGGACGATGTCGCTCGGGCGAGTGATTACCTATCTGACGCTGACTGCCTCACAGCTGAATGGAGTGTGAGTCCGCCTTCCTGTCATCTCTGCTCACTTACGCACTTAATCAAGTGTGTATCACCCCTGTGTTTTGGATGACGATGTGATCGAATTGTAGACAGCGCACAAAGAGTTTGTAGTTGTCATAGTGATGGAATGATGTTGGAACCTTGTTGTGGAACTCTCTCTGAATAGTCTCGGTCCACCATGCTGGGGTATGGGTCATCCGTCGCCACCCGGGGCCTCATCCACGCTAACTCTGCCCGGGCTAAAGCAGATTGCCAGTCTTCCGTGGGCTTCAAGCCGCTGCACAAACCTCATTGGCTTTTGGTCAATAAGAAGGTAAAATGGATGAGATTGTTAAATGTAAATGGAATTGCTCAACTAGCTTTTTGGCTCATATGGTGATTTTTTTTTTTTTTTTCTTTATGTGGATTTTGTGCCTTTGTTGTTGCAGTACCGGGAGAACTGCCAGGCTGCTCAGTCACTCTTCGTAAGCTTCTGTCTCACACCTGTTGGCCTTCAGACAGAACTAGTGCCGTACCTTGCGAAACTTAACAACCCTATGAGGAACCCAGGTGACCTAGACAACTCACACGCCCTCTCTCTCTCTCTCTCTTTCTCACTCACTCACTCACTCACTCACTCACTCACTCACTCACACACACACACACACACACACACACACAGTGTAACATAGCCTGACACACAGTAAACTAATTATTTAATAGACAAATCTGAGAGATGTTATTTTAATTTTATTTATTTATTTTAATATTCAATTTATTTTGTATTGTGCCATGATGGTGCAAATCCCATTTGAGTGCTGGCGGTCATATGTAGAACCAAAAACTCTAAACTAAAATCCATGGGCCGTCTTTTTGACTTTTATACATTTCTCATAGTCAAGTTAACATGACTGAAATCCATGAGCCATCGCCACCGCCTCCACACAGACACAAAAGAACACGATTGTTACATTTGCAGGGCATCTCGTTAACATGTCTGTGTTCGCCCTGACATAAGAAGTTGCTCTGTGATTGATAGGTGAAAATGCACCCTAGTTACCTCAGGACTCCGGAGCTGCATATAAGTATATTTATTAGACAAACAACAATTGCAATCGGGCTCACTCACAGTACAAGGCTGAAAGTGAAGCCATGATAAACACACCAGGTTTATATAGACAGAAGTTTAGCGTTCAGCAGGGAAAACCACGTGGTGGATTTCTGATGTCCGAGGCAAGGATGGAAGTTTTGCACAAGGTCGGAAGAAGCACAGTTCAACCCTTCTTATCACTTCTGGTCTAAACATGCTCTTGTACATATGTAGACTAAGTGGCACCTAATAATCTAAAAAAAGTTACACACACGCAGAAACACAGAAAAGCCATGTTCCTGCTTACATAAGTACATGATTCATATAAGGTAATTAATAATACAAGGCACTTGATTATTATATTCTTAAGTCATTAACAGTGTTTGGAAATTATCTCCATCAGTGATGAAAGTGCTAACTCGCTGAATATTGAAACATTGTTGACTAGTATCTTAATACTGCTACACAGATGTAGTCACACACAGTGCGAACACTACAGTCTCTCACATGCACTGCACAGCAGTCTAATGGACTTGTTATTATTACTCTGTGCTATTGGGAGTGAAAATCCGAGAGATTTAGTGAGATTCAGTGTCACATACATGAGAAATGTTGGAAATCCATGAGTCTCACAGATAAAACGTATGACTTGACGGGTATGATTTCTTAATGTCTCCTTCCTATCCTTTTTCCCCCTCACAGCTCAGATTGCCTTCCTTCAGGATGTAGGCCATCTCCCTCTTAGGAAATTCCCGGGCAGGTATGGATTGACACTATTTCCCATAACAGGCCTGAGACCACCATTTACAAAGTGTACCCATCTACGTGTGGTTTTGTTAACAGGTGTGGTGTGAGTACTCCTGTTAGTCCAGTGGTATAATGGATGCGCTTGACTTTGCTTCTTCCAGATTGAAACTGGAGGCCCTGGGTGATAAAGATGGAGTGTTGTTACATGAGGACAGTGAAGGTGAAGATCCAGCCAGTGAAGCTCTCCATCCAAAGGAGACCACAGATCCAGACTCGGGGACAGGGGCAGAGCCTACCCCATCTTGCAGCCAGGAGGCTGGGGCAGAGCTACCTATGAGTCAGCCACAACCCACCACCACAGAAGCTCTGCTTGAAGAGGAGGACTTGCTCATAGAAGAATATGACAGTGACTGAAAGACTGGGCAGTGTCGGACTAAAATATTCCAGAAAATGTATGTCACAGTTTGGTGATGTCCAGATGAATGGGTTTTCTATCCTCACACTAGACAGCCCTTGTTTTTGTTTTTGTTTTAATAATTATAATGGTGACAATATTGGTTGGACCTTCTTTCTAATATTTATTGTTTTGTGCGTTGGTCCTGTTCATATTACATGCTACCAGAGAGAGTTGCCCGATTTCTCTGGTTCACGTCTGAACTATAAACAAGATTTTGGTTGTAGTCCAGAGAGCCCTTGGGATTTCCTCCTTTGTAAAATATTTATTTTTGTTTGCATTCTTACAACACTCTGTGAATATGTTTGTCCTCCAGGCTGCCTTTTTTCTCTTGGAGGATGCACACAAATGTGAAACTGCAGTGTATATTTGTATTCATTGCTAGGGCAAGCTTCATTGCTTCTTTGTCCATTAATACGGATTCAAACAGTGAACGCTTCATACTTTTATCTCGAGGAAAAGTGAGCATTGTCGGCCATTTGTCACCCTTGTTCATCTTAATAAAAACAAAGCCGCAAAAACTGTTCTTTTTGGTAATCATTTAAAAAAAAAAATCTCACACCCAGTGTGATGCCGAGTTTGAACTGTTTGTGTGTTCTGCATGCGTGTGAATGTGGTGTTTGCCTCAGATATTCCGCTTCAGAGGTAATGACACATGGAAGGCGTTCCCAAAAGAGCATACAGAACGACACAATACAGCATCCTGTTCGTCAGCGCCGTCGCGTGGAAGGGGATGTCTTTAATTCTTTGTCGTCTGCTTTTATGGAATAACAAATGATAACTAATTTCGGACACAAACTTTGTGGACATAAATGTCGAGCGGCAACACTTGCCAGTGACGCACTGTAATTTCTTGGCAGGAAAATACTTGGTCTATCGCTCATCAAGAAGCAACAGGTGGAGGACTGACCAGTGATACAGACTTCGAGTTGAACTATTTGACATTTTCGTCGTAATGCCAAGAGGTTGGAAGGTTAACCAACCGTCCATGACAATACTTTCTGGCTTTCACACGGGTTTTCTCTAAAGTTGTTGACTCCGCCCCATACATGAGCCAAGTGTGGTTCTCTGGCTCACTCTGTAAATATTACGTGGTCGAGGTTCGGTTCTTCGCCAAACACCTGTGATAGGCTACTCTACTTAGAGAAACAATGCAAACAAATTTGCCTTTCTCAGACATTCTAAAGTATGGTTTGCTGCAAAAGTTACGGTGACGCCATTTTTATTGTTTACTTTTGGATGACCATACTGCAGTGAAAAGAACAGTTCTTGTTTAACGCTGGTTCATCAGTCGGTTTGACAGCAGTAGGAGCGCGATCTTGTGGTACTGTGTGGTCCATCTTTTACTGGAATGCAAGTGGGCCAAGACCAAACAGCGTGCACCAGTGCAAGAGCTGGAGAGGATGACATGACTGACGGAGACCTAGGGGATGGAATGAGTGAAAGACCCAAGGCTCTGAGCAACCAGACAAGGCACCAAGCTCGAAGCAGAAGTCAAGGGGACTTTCAGGAGCTTTTGTCACCAACACACTCTTTGAAGAGGAACAGCGATGGAGGTGGAGGCAAAGAGACCTTCTCCTGGACACCATGCAGTGAAATGTGCAGTGTATTGAGGCAGGAGTTGAATGGAGGACAGCTCCCACATAACTGTAGGAAGAAAGAATCAGGTAAGATTGGGCATGTGTCATTTCACTCGTGCGCCCCTGTAAGTGCAAGTCATGTTGTGTGTCAGTATGTTATGTCATTATCCCAAAAAATCCATTTGAGATTTTAAGATTTCTATTTCTACTTCCACCTCTGGATGGCCCACAGCCTATGGCAGTTGAGTTTTGGAGGCTAAAACGTAATGTTTTGGTTTCATCGTTCACAAATTGAGACTAAACTTTCAGGAGAGCCTTAAAACATCCATGTCACCACCTGCTTGTGTCCCGCCATGAACCTTGATCTCTTTCCTTGGCTGTGTGATGTTTATTTTGGCGTGAATAGTGCAGGTGAAGAAATGCCAACATCTTTGCTCACGGCCAGCGTATTGCCATAAAAGTCTACTGCTGTCTATATTAGACCTCTGCACCAAGGGGTATAATCAAAAGAGTGTTCACCCTCACAGAAGTAAGGAATTTAACATTGATCAAATATGTTAGTTAACAAATGTTAAACAAATAGCCTAATATAAGTATGAACAACATTAAATCAGCAACAACTAATATGATGGTTACACATTAAATATTGAATCAGCTGAACTTCTACATAAGTCTACCTGCTAAATGTTTCACTAAAGCTGAACGGATGACTGGGCTGTGTAGTTTGTTCAGGAACTTCCTGGAGTAAACTGAAAGTGAATTTCCCCAACTGTGTTTCTGTACTATTTAAAGCTATGGTGTCCACATTTTTTACCCAGAATACCACGATGAAGGAAGCAGCGAGGAGTTGCAGAGGAAATTACAGGAGGTCACCCAGGTGAGTTCAGAGACATGACTAGCAGGTGTGTGGTGGTGGACTTGAGTTTCCAGCAAAGTTGACATATCATTTCCCATTCACCATTCATCATTCAACTTCAGTGCTCGGCATTTGCAGTCACAAAGTTACAATTCAGTTGAACAGACACAGATAACTGTGCACTCTAATGTAAGACACTTTGAAAGCTATGAGAACTCAAATAAATGCAAACATTTAAAGGAATAATTTGTTAAGTAGGATGTAATGATCCGTCCTAGCCACTGATGTACTACCATATTCTTCCAGGAGGTAGAGCTGCTGCGCTCAGAGCTGGAGGTGACACACCGTCATCTGGAGGGGAAGCATGAAGCTCTGAGGATCCTTCAGGGACATGTGAGAGTGGGAAAATATCCACATTGGCATATTCAAAATAAGACTAAAATATATTATAGAGTAGGATCTGATATTATGTATTGTCATCCGTCATCAGAACCCTCAGTCTACTCAAGTATTTATTCCAGTCATGCATTGTAAATACTTTGTGTGTGTGTTATCTTGTGATGGACATGTGTTTATTTTGATATCCATCTCCATTTCCAGGCAATCTTAGATAAGGCAACTACTCATACTAAACACTTATTTCAGAAGAGTGAGGAGCGGGCCAAAGCCTTGGAGAAGGTGGGGACACGCCATTTTGTAATGCAGTTTTAGACAGCTGTCTATGAAGCATCCATTACACAGATGCATTCTTACATTGTTTCCCTCTAAATCAACTCTACAACTGTCACTTAAAACAAGACTGGTGCATTGTTTATCTAATCTCTCCTCTCCCCTCCAACTAATTTAATTGTCAGGAAGTAAATGCTTTACAATGGGAAATCAATTTTAATCAGGCGAGATTTAAGAACTTCGAGCAGTCATGGGAGCAGAAGTATGAGAGGTGTGTTTGTTTTGCCTGAATACAATTCCATTTTCCATTACTATGAACATATTTTATTTTTACTGTTAATCTTGTGTATTTATTTGGTCTGTCCTTTTTTGGGTTCATGGTCATAAATAGGGTCTGTTCTGAGAATCAAGCCTTGAGTGAAAGTCTTGAGGAAAGAACAAAAGAGATGCAAGCACTGAGGACAGAGAACACTTGTAAGTAATTGAATAAACAATAAACAAATGAATAATTAAATAAATACAAAAAGTTCTGTTAACATGGCACTCAAGCAAATGTGTTTATCATCTAGCTTTGAACCAGCAGTGTCTAGAGCTTCTGGGTACGCTTAGCGCTCAGGACAGGAGTGAATTCCAGGGAACGCAGCCACCCTCAAACCAAGGCAGAGAAGGCTCTGTGCTTGAGGTAAGTCCGAGGATGTGCAGCGATAAAGAGACAGTGAGGAATGTAATACAGGGAAAAGGGAAGAGGTATGTTTAATTGCTAAATTTGCTCCCACAGATTTGAACTCACCATAATGTCCCAGTGGTATCCTGCTCAATATTCATTTTGCTGGAGTTTGCTTGGCTTGTGTACGCTATCTGTGATATCCCATGTCTGTGTTCCACAGCTTGCTGTGTTTGGAGCTTGCCAGTGTCCCTCCAGTCTGAGCGAGCCCTGTCCGTGTGCCAGGAGCGCTGCCGCCAGCCGCAAGCAAGTCTTACAGCTGAAACAAGAGGTTTGGGATTTTCCATTGGGGTTTTCCATTTAGTCCTTATAAGCGAAAGTCCCTCAAAGTCCCCGTTTTCCTTGAGAGCTAATATATAAGGATTTTTCCACAGTTGAAGACTCAGAGGAGGAAGATGGATGAGGCGTTTGTGATGGCAGATGCCTTCCGGATAGCTTTTGAGCAGCAGCTGAGGCGAGGGAGCGAGCATGTTCTTCACCTGGCTGAGAGTGACACAAGCAAGACTCTCAAGAAGCATTGGGGTAATTGGAGTGTTTATAAAACTCTGAACAAACTTGCAGTTGACCACTGATAACATGCAACGCTTCTGCATGCTCAGTTCTGTGGTGGTGTTTTGGGTTTTATTGCCTGATTCCCACATACACAAGGTCAAGGACTTCTATATGACATGGCTCACTCCAAAGTCTTACTTTTTTCATCTTTTTTTTCAGGGAAAGAGAGACAGGGTTCTCTCAGCATTGGGCAAAGATTAAAAGGGCTTCTTCCATCTGCTATGATTCCAAAAGACCCATATGAAACACTACATATGCTGCTTGATCTGGTTTGTCTATGACTTTGTCTATGGTATTTTTGAGGTTTTGCTTTGCATAATATTAACTGAACCTGAACTGAAGCTTTACATCCCATTCTGTCCTCTCTGCTGTAAACTGTGTGGATTTCAGTTGAGTGATAAAGAGGAGGCACTGGCGCATCAGAGGAAAGTGAGCTACATGTTGGCCCGCAACACCGAGGACCTTGAGAAGCGTCTCCACATCCAATGGCAAGGAAGCAGCGCGGACACAGACGACTTGAAAACAAGTAAAAACGCTCCAGGGAAAACAAGCGAAAACGCTCCAGGGAAAACAAGTGAAAGTGCTCCAGGGAAACGAATAGACGATGCCTCATGAGACTCCAAAGAGGACTGCAAATGTCCGGGTTCTTCTGAGGATCGCAGTGCCGAACTTGCTGACATGAAAGAGACCAAAAGTTGTTCCCTTGATCACCTCTAGAAGAGCTTGACACTTGCTCAGGATAGATGGAATCATTAGGAACGTTTCAGAAGTGAAGATCAAACAATATTTCTGTACATTGTTTTTGCATGAAGCCTGCATTAACTTAAAACACTAATTTTAACTGATATTATTTTTAATTATAATATCAGTGTGACCAAACTATTAAATACTAAAGCATCATTTGTTTGGTTTCTGTAAGAACTGTAGCTCCTTTAAAACAAACAGGTAATACATATAAACTATTTATTTTGTTTTTATTTTTTACCTTAAAGCTGATGGTCTGCACTGCAGTAGTGACAAAAATGGTTCATATAAAACATTTACTTACTTTACTTGTGTGCAGGCCTATAAATAACATAACCAATGATGTGTCAACTAAGATCTGAGTGCATATTTTATGTAATTTATTTATTTTAATTAATGAGAGCATGGAAGGTACTGGTTACCAATGTTGAGCACAGTTAGTGCATATGTTATTAAAGCAGTCCCTCCAGAACTTTGCAATCTTGTGTTTTCACAAATTCAGTCGCAATTGCTATTTATTACCGCAATATTTCCGCAAAAATAACGCAAGTCATGGCATTTCTGCATTATTTGTGAATTACTTCATTCAACTCAGAATCACCGCAATGTCAACCGCAATTATTTAGACTTCTCACATGATGAATCACACCCTATCAAGATCCTGGAGAGGTTGTGGAGTTAACTTCACTTAAATATAACTACAACTCCCATAATGCAATTTAGAGGAAATGCGTAGGATGGCACAAGCATAGGGGCGCAAGTTGCAAACAGGATCATGGCTGGATTTGTTGTTTAAATCATATGGCCCTAAAGAGGAACGGCTTAAGGCCACGTCGGTTGCTAATATTTCCATTTATTCTTTTCGCCGGTGTGACAATATGGATAACCTTTCACTTAAAACCTGAGGATTTGATGTTACCCACAGGTGACATTATATTTAATGTACTTCCTCGAAGCATTGAACTTAAAACTGAAACATTTTACCACAACTAATGTTAGCTCGCGAAGTAATTCGTCGTAAGTAATACGTTTTGTTCTGGACGTAAACATGCATCATTTTACTAATTACGCTTTGTCAAATTTTCAGGAGCAATGAGTGACCAAACACTTGACTATTTTCTGAAGAAGGGTCAAATAGTGGAGAAGGATGCGGCGGTAATCCAGTGGTATCATGCAGCCAACAGCAGGTCCAAGATCAACGAGGCACTTAAAAGTGAGGCTCCTGGTGTAGGCTGCTACTCTGTCAAACCCGGTTGCTATTGACCAGTTATTTGGCATGCATTTGTGTGTCTACCATAGCGACTATTTCAATTGGTTTGTTGTGCAATATACTAGCATATTTCTTGTCTACATCCCTGTTTAAAAGTAAATTTGGTGACATTGTTCAGGTAGAAACCTGCATAAGGCCTACATGACGTGTGTCAAGGCAATAGAAGCATCTCACTCTGTTCTATAGGGGAGTATGCATAATGCTGTAATGTCTTGCATCCTCTGTAGATATATTTCCTGATTGCTTAATCAGTCCAGTATTGATTTTATACAAGGCTCTCATCTCAGAGCAATTACTGATATACCTCTGTTACCTTTATGCCATTGTAATGTGTCACATTAAAACTGAAACATAATAGGGTCTGGAGGTGTTGACAGATTACATTATATTTCTATGTTCAGGATTCTATTATCTCAGTGGAGTGATTTCACCGAGTCAGAGTTCATGTGTTAATAATGGTACTCACTAGCCCTGTCGTTTGCACTCAAAGGCTCGGCCCACATGATTGAAGCTGACATCCTTCTCAGAGGGTGCGATCCCATAGAGCCAATCATGGCCCACCCCCCTCAGAATGACAGTGACATCACACTACGAGAGTGGTTAAAGGAGGTGATGCCTTCAGGCAAAGGAATAAAACTTGACTTCAAAAGGTTAAGCCAATACTTACATACTGGTTTTGTCATGAACATTTCCAGTTCAAAGTCGTTGAGAATACCCCTCCTTCGTTTCTAACTACACATCTTTACACAGTTTACAGGCTGTTGCGCCCTCTATGGTTCTTTTGGAACAAGTCCGCCATGAGCTCCAAGCTCCTGTGTGGATCAATGCTGATATTCTTGCGGGTCCCGGGGGCAAAGCTACCCCGCTGGAACCTCAGGCCTTCCTGGATGCTGTCCATGTTGCTGCACGCAATGCCGTCTTCTCTCTGGGCTGGACAACCGGATGGAGCCCAAACACTGATAACCCAGGTGAGCTGGTTCACGCTGAAGTCACAGGGGACACAACTCTTTTTGGTATCATCTTCAAATTCAGGTTGATGATGTCTGATGATGTGAAGGATAGATAAACACACCTGTCGTTCCCACTAGCCGCTCAGGCTATGCACTATGTAGTTCTGTGGTCCAGGACGAATGACCCAATGAAAATGATAGAAAAGGCTTTGAAAGCAGGACATCGCCAAATATATCACCAGAAGACACCAGCTAGCCTGCTAGCACACTTTTATCAGGGCCAACTGCGGTGATGGTGCTGTTTGCAAGGCTGTTTGCATGCCTTTTAGGCAGTAAGCTCGCTAGTTTTACCTACTCTTACTTTAGGGAGTGTTTCATTTTCATTGAATATTACATTCATTACTGTTTGTAGGGTATAGCTGGGAGATGGTGCAGCAAATGGAAACTGTGTGCAAACCCCTGGTAGAGCCTGTCACCTTTCCTGTTCGCGCTTCTCTTATGTCCCAGTCCTTTGCACAACTGCGGTGGCTCCTGCAACAATCTGACAGGTAGGTCTGAATGTGTGGAAACATTTGTGATCATTTTACATCGCCACTCACTGGCAAGCAGACTTGGGGGACAAAACTGATTATTATTTTCTCCAATATTGATAGTTTATTATTCCATCAATCAGCTAAAATGTAAAAACACCCAAACCTGTTTATTGAGGAGAATCATATTGCAGTAGCATGAAGTTTTTCCACAAATTCTTGAATCACTGAAAATCTTGAAAATCACAGTGGTGGACATAGTATTCGGTAAATATTAGTATTAAATTTTAGGTCAAATGCGTAAATTAAATATTATGTAAAATGGTTGCCATATTATACTATGTAACTCTACGTAGTAACTGCAATTAAGGTGTTAATGTCATTATATTACTGCTCAGAACACTCAAACAGCTACTCTCCAGTGAGTTAATGAGAAAACAGAAGTGTTTGATATAAATCCTTAGGCTGATTAAAGCTCCATCAGCACAGACAGTGGTGCCCATGACCGATTTAATCCCCTCCTTAAGACTCGGGCCTCTTAAGGTGAGGGCTCTCCTCCTCAAATTGCTTTTCTTCTGTGATGATGCACATTAATGTTATCATTATCAAGTTTCCAAACGTTCCCAAACCTAAAGGGGCTTACCCTATGTTCTTTCTGTTGTGCTGTGGAACAGAGCCCAGACCCATTTAGTGTGTGTGTTTGTTTGTTTGGGGGGGGGGGGCATTGTGTGTGCACGCATATTTTCATTCTGTTTGTTGTTTTGTTTTTTCTTGTCTTCTTTCAGGTACAGTCTGACGGTGTGGACGAGTCTGAGTGACACGTTCATTGTGGAGGACCTGTTGCCGTACAGGCAGAACATCAGCAAAAGCAGAATCTATTACGACCTCTCAGACTCACAGATGGCACAGTTTAAGGTGCTGCCAGGGTTTTCTTAAGACATCATTTATGCATAATTATGTATGCATCATAGGACATTGAAACAGCGCTAGCAGAATGGGCTGATTATGCTTTGGTGCCAGTATGTCTGTGCCCAACAATACTATAAAGGTTTCTAATTTGTGATGTCTTTCAGGCTCTGAATGAATTGGTGAAGGGCAACACAATATCTTTTTTGAAAGCAGCTTTATCTAACGCTTTTCATTGTGATGAAAAGTAGATTCGATTTTATTTTCATATCAACAATGTAATGAATCATGTCAAATGTGAAACATGCACACACTAAAAACAAACAAACATCTAAACCTGGACTGCTTGGTCCTTTTTTAAAAATTCAGTCCTTTGTTTAACTGACACAGGCTATGTGGTCAATGGGTTTGAGCGTTGTTGTAATATCCTACTCTTTTGTATTAACTGCACTATATGTCTTATATTAAAATAACTTGTGAAATATCAATTGCTCATGCAGTTGCAGTGAATAATTACATTTTATTTATGTTATATTTCTGGTAAAATATACAAAATATATGTTTTTGCCCTCTTCTTGACTGGGGGGAAAAAATAGAATACCAGTATTTCGTAATTTGAATATACAGGGCAATGTAGCCACAAAGACATGCCTAAAACAGCTGATGCTCTGAGACATCCTCATAGCCACAGTACTTGACATGACATCGGAACAACATACTGCATACAATCAACTGCTAAATAAAACTACACTAAACATTATTTTAACACTATCATTTTCTGCACAGAAAAGCACATGTGTTACTTGATTAGTGTTGAGAAGGACATTGTACTTGTTTTTTTTCTTTAGTTGTTTGGCATGCTTTCTATTACTTGGTGGCCATCTCTTTGACTCGGGCTACCAGCCTTTATCACAAGCTCAATTTTTTGCAACAAAATAGTCTTGAAACCGTCTATTGAGAATTAATTGAGTGGGTAGGTTTCTATACACCATAGGAATGGTTTACTCGTTGACAGAAGGGTACTGTGAGATGCTGTGGTTGATAAGTAAATAACGTTGTTGCACATGAAGAGGTTGACATCAGTGCTGCCATTAAATTCCATTTACAGACGCTACGTGGATTTAACTGTAGCTTGCATTGAGAATTGAAAAATGTCCATAATTTATATTGGTGCCCTCAGACAGCATACCTCGCTTTGTCTTACTGTCCAAAAATCTCTTCAAAGTTAACCAGTTGCTTGATCTGCTCCGTCTGCATGGAGTGGCGCCTCAGCAGTGTCTTCTTGGTCTTCACATCTCTGGGCAAACTTGGGGCAAAGGGCAGGAACTGTTTGGGTGGTGCTGGTGCAACTCCCGGGGGAGCAGGCTGAACCCCAGCGCCCACAAGTTTGCTCGCGCTCATCGGTCCGGTAGAGGCTGTGGTAGAGTTGACCTTGATGTCTGGAATGGGCGCGTGCGGGTTGAGTGGGGGCAAGTACCCAGGCCGTGTTTGAGCAATGTGATCCAGAAGCAGGGCCCCCGAGCCTCTGCGCTCCAACATCCCGGCAGCTCTCCTCTGCGGGAGGCCCTCCAGGGACTCCTTGGACCCCGACAGGGTGGACGAGCGGCTGGACACAAGTTTCCGCTTCTCGGACGCAGCCGCTGGTCCCGTCCGGTCCTCTGCGCTCTGGCTGCCGAACTGGGGCAGCTGGGAGTCTGAGCTGTAGTGGTCCATCCCGATGTTCCGCCGGCGAACGACATTTCGCAAGCTTGACACCGCAAGGTTTGGGATGCTGTCTGGGACAGCTCTGTCCACAGGAATGGGTTCTGCTGTGCTCCCTTCCCGACTGAGGTTCAAGTGTGACAAGGAGTGTTGGAGAGACGACACACTGTCGTAGGACATCTTCCTACTCAACAGGCTTCGGGCTCCACCCAGGTCTCTATCGCTCTCGTTGGCTTGCTCCAGGGCCCGCAGCAGACCGGTGGCGTCCTTAACGTCGATGCTCTGATGGCGGGAAGCAGCCAGAGTTCTCCTGGAGAAAGGGAGGCCATTGATTTTAAACGAGAGCTCTTCCTCCGGGGTGATGTCCTGGAGCTCCTCGGTTAGGGAAGAGCCCTTGCTCTGCTGGACCAGCAAAGACGGGGGGATCTTCAACCAGGGTTCAGAATGAAGCCTCTGAAGGTGCAGGAGTTTGGCGACTCCTGGGTCCTGCATGGAGATGTGGTTGTGGGTCGGAGAGCCTGGTTGCGATGTGGCAGAGTTGGTAGAGGGGATCAGGCCTTGAGGGTCCCTCTGTCCAAGTCGCTGGCTCTCAGGCTGGGCACTGCACAAGGAGTGAGGAGGGGTACAGAGCTGAATTTCAGAGGGTGACATGCAGGAGGCCGGGGTACAGTGCAAGCGGTCATCCAAGTCCGGTGGTGGTGGGACATTCAGATACTGCTTGGTCATTTGTCGTCCAGATGGTAGTTTGTCTGTTGTGATGATGATGACCTCCTTGCCCTTGGCTTTGCAGGCATCGAGCAGTTCCCTCAGGGCATCCTTGTCACCGGAGTTCACAGCGTAGACCAGGGCGGATGAGCCAGAGTGGTCCTCCAAGCTGGGGTCAGCACCACTCAACAGCAGCAAAGACAAAACCTCCACACCGGCCCGCTCCATGCAGGCATGCATCAGGGCCGTCCTTCCACTCTTGTCTTGGATGTTTGGGTCGGCGCCACTCTCTAGCAGGTATCTGAGAAAGATATGGATGGTAAGTGTATAATACCTCATAGTGAAGTAGATACTGTACATAGGTTTAGTAGAACTGAAGAAACAGGACAGACAGAAACATCAAACACAAATACAGTAAAATGCTTATATGCACCATATTTTTTCCTAGTTAAACTGAGGTTTGAAAAATAGAATTAAATTGCTGAATTACCACAAATGCAGTGAATAAACAACAGGATGTAGAAGACACTGCCATACACACTCTGCACTCAGAGGGAAAGCACATTCGAAGTAAAATTTGTCTACTGTAGGTCGCAACAAGGTTGAACTCACTTTA
Source organism: Clupea harengus (assembly GCF_900700415.2). Classification (NCBI taxonomy): domain Eukaryota; kingdom Metazoa; phylum Chordata; class Actinopteri; order Clupeiformes; family Clupeidae; genus Clupea; species Clupea harengus. The sequence goes on along the minus strand of NC_045158.1, from coordinate 5,749,582 downwards.
CTATCTTGGGCTTGGGCACACTCTGTGCATCTGAATGATGGGTCCTACAGGCCACCATTAGTGGAGTCTCGCCTCGCTCGTTGCTTTCGTTAATGTAGGCTCCACCTTCAAGCAGCAGTCTCGTGAGTCTCAGGCGGCTCAGGTACACGGCCTTCAACAGAGAGTTCCCGTCCGTGCGTACTTCTGTTGGCGTGTCCCCCATGTCTGATTCTAGTGACCGGTCGCGGCTCAGGGAATCATGGGAAATTGTGAAAGCTGATGGAAGCCACCTGTCAGAAAATGAGTCGTTTCAAAGCTATCAGTTAATTCTTATCAAGTATCAATTCTTTTTCAAATATATTTACTGCTAATGTCACGTAGGTTTCTTCTTCTAGACACTGAATTTGTTTTGTTTTGTTTGTGTTCTCATTAAACTCCATCCTGTCACCTCATCCTTGCCAACTGTGTATAACAAAAACCTGCAGGTCTTCATCTTATTAGTATTATTCATCAAGGGGGCACTTCACTTCACAAAGGCTATGACGAGCCCAATTAAATCTCCCGACATTGTTATGCAAGACAAATTCACACAACACATGTCTAAACTGCTTTAGTGAAATGCCAAATTTCTGCATTTTCTACATGTTATTTTTCTTGTATTTTGCCTTTAGTTCTCCAGGGCCAATTAATGTGTCTTGAATATAATTGTATCTCTCCTTGTTTCTCATGGTCTTCAAAGCCCACACGAAAGTCTGAAATGATTTCTGACACTCCTTGGAAAGTTACTGCAGTATTTTTACTGCAGGGTTTGAAAAATCCCTTGTCACATCCCTTGGTGACGGCATGTAGCTCTGAAAAGTCCATTGTCTGAGTGGCCTTGTCCTTCTGTTACACAATGCACCTCTGTACACTACAGAGTGCTATGTTTTAGAGGGGTAAAAGACTGTGTGTGTGTGTGTGTGTGCCTGTTAGAATTCTTAATACATATTTGAGAGAAAACATTGATGCTGAGGTCAAATGTGTGGGAGGATGTATAGTCTGTTGCCCTTCACTGAAAAGAGTAGCCACGCAAAAGCTGTGCTGACGCTCTGAAAGAGGGCGTCTAAAGTAAGAAAGCAAAGTGACGAAGGACAACAGAGCTCTCAGCAGTGGCTGATGGAAAAGATGCGTCAGCCATCCAGGGACATCTTATCCATGTATTTGAATTGCTACTGAATGCACTCCCCAAAGACTGATCAATACTTCCAAAGAGGTTTTTTTTGTTAATAATAGCATGTTCTGCCAGGTACATTTAACCAGATATTCTTAATGCACAGAATCCACAGAAATGCAGAAAAAAAAATCTACTTTTATAAAAAATTAAAAAAGCATTTAATCATTAGATGTCATTTTTGCCATATAAATCTAAGACTGTATGATAAAAAAACATATCTCTTTCTCGTGAAGCCAGCCAGCCTATATCTCTTTCTCGTGAAGCCAGCCAGCCATTTTTTATTTATTTTTTTAACCAATAACGAGGCAACAGAGAACCCATATGTTTCCTGATTGGTCTGTCCCAGCAGTGAGCGGCTGGGTGGTCTGCCTGGGCTCATGTCGGTGGAGCAGAGAGCTCCCCAGGATGGCCTTTAAAGCGCCAGCGCGCGCTTTGGGGGTCTGCCCTGGTCTGCAGTCGACCTTAGAACAGAGAGAATCCTTGATGACGGCCTCTCCCACCAAATAAAAGAGCATGGAAACCACGGGGCGTTCAGCTCAGGGCAGTGATTGTTGCCACGGCAGCGCTGGAGAGGAGCGCCAAACAAAGCACTTAACGCACCTGGATGCATATGTGTGATTCACAACTGATAACATGCAGAATTCACACTGTGCATATTTGACCACCCCCTTCCTCCAAACATTAAGTGAATATTCTGCATACACTATTAGTTGACGTATTGTCATACAGTGATAAAGTAGCATTTATCAGCATAACTAATGATGTTAAAATCTAATGACACATTAGATGATTGTACACCGATGTATTCCCTTCATAGAAATCTGCACAATACTCACACATTGTTGTCCAGAACTTCACAGGAAATGTTTCATGAGAAAAGACTTCTAATGACTGACTGAGATGACAGGAGATACCATTCCACCATTTGTATGAAACAGGCATGTATTTTGAAGTGCCAGGCCAACATCAAAACCTTTCATTCAGGGTGGAGTTAACATTCATACATGGAGAATTGTGTAGTAAAATCACAGACCGTTATTTGAAAAGGTAATGCGTTGTTTGGGTAAAGAGTGAGTATTTAAGGCGAACATGATTGCCACTGCACAAAACAACCAGACTAAAGATCCACTTTTCAAATGAAACTTTTGAAGCAAACTATTTGAGTATCTCCATGGATTCCACATCACTAAAAGGACAGATATGACACTAAGAAGCTGAATTTGAAGGGCCTCAAGCCAAAATAAACGAACTCCACATTTGCAAGAAGAAGAATATCGCACTATACCAAATGGTATCATTTCAAATGAGCAAATTGATCTAAATCATTTTTCAAAATGTTCCAAAAGAAGGAAAGCTGCTCCTGTTCGTTGGACATACATCTGTCATTCATCACTGTGGTCACTGGCAATTTTACATATTACAAGACACACTTTTAACATAAATAAATCTGCCTAAAGACAACAGATGGAGAGAGGATGAATGACAGATGTGTCCCACTATTTGACTGTGAACAAGACAGACACAAGCACAGCTGCATAAACTCACCTGTTTATGGAGATGCTGTTAAATCCCTCTTCATGCTCAGAAAGCCCTTTATCCTCATGTCACTGAAGGAGCTGATCATCCGTTACATTCGAGCTCCTAAATTGACCTTCAAGAGAAAGGAATAGCTATGAAAAGCTGGAGTAATCATACAGACTGGACTGAGTGCAAGGCAGGCAGCCAGAGAGAGTGAGTGAGTCAGAGCGAGTGATTGAGAGCGCGATACGAAGAGAAGAGAACAGGTGTTGGCGCTCTCAGGTTTGAGTGAGAGAGAGGGGGGGGGGGGGGGAGCAACACACTGGATACCTTTTACAGGGCATCTTCTGACCATGCCTGTCGTTAGGTAGACAGCCGAGACCTGTTTGAGACCAGAACTGGCAGAGCACAGAGGGTGAGAGCTGGCAGAGCACAGAGGATGGCAGCGTCTGAGTGCCAGTCCAGCCCTCACATAATTTCTTTTCCTTTTCAAATGGAACTACCCACAACAATTCATGCCAACACTTGTAGTCTCTGGGATGGAATCCATATTTTTCCCCACCATCTTACATTGTGACTGTGAAGGGGACATGGGGTGATATTGGGGCATGATGCTAGATATGGATTGATCCACACACACACATATATATATATATATATATGGATGTGTGTATATATTTCTAATTTTACCAAATAGTTTGGCCTCAAATTTCACAACCCACTCAGGGTACATTCAGGAGTAAAATTAAATTTTCAAAGCAGCCATTTCCCAACATCATGCCACTCACATCTAAGTGTTCACCTTTAACTATTGGCACAAAATTGAAAAAAAAATGTGATTTAAAGATATAATCAAAATAAACAGCAAAATTGCTAAACGTACAACACGAGACACGCATTCACCTTCACTAGAACTGTGTTGAGAGCATAGCAAATGCCACCTTTACATCTGAAATGCTAATGTAGCATCAGCACAACACAGTAAAGAGCAGTGACTTCGCTCATCACGGCGCTGTTCCACCTGACATTAAAAGTCAAGAGCCACTCAACGTGCAGAGGAGGGCTGGGGGGAAGAGCAGCTGAGGTGGGTGTCACTAAACCGCATTTTCGGGCTCTGAAGTCTATAGCTGTGGTGGCATGAAACTGATCTGCCCTAAAGGTTAGAGCTGCCCACAGTGCAGCCTTCTCAACAGGATGATAAATGACTGTGTGTGTGACAGAGAGAGAGAGAAAGAGAGAGAGAGAGAGAGAGAGAGAGAGAAAGGGTGCCGAAGTAATTCTTCCCGAAGCAGATCAAAAACAAAGCCTTTGCTGGTAATTGCTAGTCTCTTCACATGAAACACATGCATATTAATTGGGCTGAGTGACAAGAAGTGGGTAGTCATCCCAAAACAAAAGGACTGTGTGACATTGTACCATGCTGTTGTCAGAAGACATTAAGATTAAGTCCAAACAAACAAAATGGACCAACATTAAGATACCTAAAGAACTACATTGATAGTACACCAAAAATGACAACATTATTCAAATAACCACAGAAGGCAGACATATTTATTGCGTTCCAAAAACAGAACCTGACAATATGGAATCATTCTGAAGTGATTCAATATTATGGTTAAATGTATTCGTCATTCTTTCAGTAGACATTATTACTGTGGCCACTCAAGTAAACAAGGTATGTAAAAGCATCAACTTAAAAATAGCTACATTGTTTATCACGAATGGATGGATGTATTGATCCTCTACAGTGCCTTACAAAAGTACCAATGAAGATCTGATTAACACATTTAGTCACATCTTCCTTGTGGTATCATTTTTATGTGATTCCTAATTATGCTGCTCCAGAAAAAGCAGATATTTTTTAATTGTCCGAAACAAACAAAAACATAAGGTTATGTATATAAACACTGAGGTACAACACAGATCGTATGGGATTTCCTGCTCTCATGCTACACAATGACATAGCTGGGCTACCCTATGGTGTGATACCCCATACTATTTCTGCTGTACCGAGTGCATCCACTGAAAGGCAACAAACAAACGAAAGAAAAAAACAATTGTAATTGCAAAATTTGTGATTCTGTATCAGTTTGAGAGCTTGTTTAAGGATGTCTTGAGGGATTGTTGAGGGGACACTGGTCAGTGGTCAGTGCTCTCGTAGACCTCAAATCTGTACTTTACACCATTCTCCTCCTGAAGACCTTCCGGAACCCCTGGAAACCTTAGGGAGAAACGAAACACAGAGACAACGTTTTTGCTTGTCACAAATGACTTGCAGTAACTTAGATCAAGCCTATATTTTTAAATGCATCACATCTGCCTCTACCCCTCAAGGGTAACTAAAATTCTCAATGAAACAGTTTGCATGACTAAGGTGAAGGTGATATGGGAAAAGGTGACTAACACATATGAATATGTATCCCGGTTTGGATTCAAAACAGAACCCAGTTATTATTCTGGGTGATTGCTTTGATGTTTTCAGCACATTTTATATGCAGCACCAGCTTGTGTTATCGAGACAATCCATTTTAATTGTAAAGTGACACACCTGGGAGGACCTGTCTCAGCTTTGTCTGTCCTTGTGTGTGCGCGCATGCATGCGTGCGTGTGTGTCTGTATGTGTGTATGTGTGTATGTGCGTGCGTGCGTTTGCTTGCTTCCTTCCAAATTGTCTTTCAATGGATATGCATAAACAAAACAGCTGCTAATGTTGCTGTTGTGTAACTGGCAGAACCAAGTTTCAACCACACTAAGGTCCCAGGTCCAGATCCCATGCACTGTACTTCTGCAATATACACTGGATTCGTGTAATTCTCCACTGGATTGAGTCTTCTCTTGAAGAGGGCTTAACTGTGAGTACGCATGACGAAAATACATGTGTTTCCACAGGGTACTTTGTTGTTTGGGCAAAGCAGACACTCTTCCAATGGGAGAGCTAATAAATTAACAATTTGTTCAGCCTTAATTGTACCAGTAATGACTGTAGTGGTTTAAACCTAACCTGACAAAACACATCATAGTATAACTACTATTTCTAATCCTTGCATGCATTACTGTGGAAAAAGGATTTAATGTCTGGGTAAGGCACTGATTCTCCTACTCACTCGGACAAAAGGTTGTACTTGGACATGTCGATGTTGGGGATGAACGTGTCGCTGTCAAATTGCTGTAAGATCCGTGTCACAAACAGCCGTCTTTTGCCCGAGTTTTCCATCGTTTCCTAATGAAGAGAATATGGACATGAAAATGGCTTCATTTCAGTTTAAAAAGAAACAAGGTCATTATGGCTGACAGACGCGGCGCCAGGAAGGGTGAATGCAAGGCTGCTCTATTCATTGCGTAATCATGCTTTAGTCTCCATGACAAAGGACATAATAGAGTGGACAGCATGTGTGGCAGGAATATTTACAGGTGCGTGTGTGTGTGTGTGTGTATGTATATGTGTATGCGTGGGCCTGTGTATTCATATGGGCACAGATGAAAGAGCTGTGATGTCTGTGCCGGTGCAAAGAAATGCTGCGTTTTGTAACATACAGCTGACCGCTGAAATAACTAAACGGGTAGAGAATTCAACACAACTGTTCTGCGATTGGCAACCCTCATTAACTTAAAATAGCCTTCAGGAACTGTGGCCACACACTAATGTGCTTGCACTCCAAAAGTAGTGTGCCACTTAAGTAATCAGGCAAGACTATTGCAGAACTAAATCACTGGTTGAGTGGAGGAGAGGGCCTCACCCTGAGCACATTTATGACAGAGTACACACATCATGGCAGAGTACACACATCATGGCAGAGAGACACATCATGGCAGAGAGACACATCATGGCAGAGTACACACATGATGGCAGAGAGACACATCATGGCAGAGAGACACATCATGGCAGAGAGACACATCATGGCAGAGAGACACATCACGGCAGACACACATCTCAAGCAGAACTCAAGCAGAGAGAGATAAAAAAAAGGTAAAAAAAAAAAAAAAAGAAAAGAGGATTCTCAGTTAAACCAATTTCAGGACCTTTTCTAGTGTAAAAAAAATACTCTTGATACATTACAGTGATAATGACACTAGCTGTCATAACAAGCTGAAAAGCAAAAAGTTATAGTAAATAATATAAAAATAAAATAATAAAAAATATTTCTTGAACTACTTAAAAGGTACAGTGTGATGGAGAGCTTCTGAGTATGTGCTCTGACTGCCATACCAACAAGTCTGGCTCTTTGGCATTGCGGTCAGTGTGCAGGTTTGGTGCCCCGTAAGACCTGGGTTCAAGGCCGGGTGGAGTGATTGCTCTCTCCCTTCGCTACATATGGTGTCAGAAGTGGGATGCGATCCTTTTCATCAAATTCCCCCCAAATGGGAAACGTGGCTCAGACTGACTCATACACTATACTAGCCAATCAACACACTGCTTTAGCACGTAAGCAAGGCTGACTGATGAGCTCAAATATCAACAACTTTTCACCTGAATCGAGGACTGCACACTTCTCCAACAAATGTTTTTCAATACTTAATATATATTTCTGCAAGTTTCTCTATGTCCATTACTGGCTTCTTCTATAGCTTTTCACGAACTAACACAAATGAGGACAGGTAAAACACTCACTCTGTACAGTGAACTGCCCCCAATAATCCAAACCTGGTCCACCTCTTTTGCTAGGTCTTCTGTGTCCAGAAGACAAAGGGCTTCACTAAAGTCAGACGCCAAATAGTGAGCTCCTGGTGGAGGCTGCCTAGGTCAGAGAAGGAGGGGGAGAGGAATGTCAGCACATTTTAAAACATCCATACTGATGCTTTTTTGAATTTTTATTATAGATAGGACTAGGGATGGGCATAATTAATCGACGATCGATTAATTGATCATTAAGAATTTCCTCGATGAAATTATTTTTTCATCGATTAAAACTAATGCATGTTCTGTTGCGTAGTGTGCGTGTAATTTATTTATTTTAGGGCTGTCAAAGTAAACGCGTTATTCTATGAAATTATTATGGCCGAGATTAATGCAATAAAATATTTGAACGCAGTTAACGCAACTTTGTTTACTTCCGGTGCGCGTTGACCCATGGCACGAAACCGCCGCGTGTCTGCAGTCAGTTAGATAGAAGAGACCGAGACGGTAGTTGAAGATGGAGAGAGCTGAGGGATTGTTGGGCGGAAAGTTTCTGTGTAAGAGGCAAAATGACAGAACAATCGAAAAAAACTAAAGTTGTATGTAGCATTTGTCAAGCTGAATGTAGCGATCACAGAAGCAGCTCGTCTTTAAGTTATCACCTTAATGCAAAGCACCCGACAGAAAGCAGTCCCAGGTTAGATGGTCGCCAACCCACACTCCACGACTTCTCTAGGAAATTAACTAGACCAGTCGGTGAAAAGGTTACCAACGCTGTAGCAGTTTAGGTTGCCGGTGACTGTCGGCCCATCAAGATAGTTGAAGACGGTGGGCTGACTGAGGTGATTCGAATTGCTTCAAGGGACAATTCTTACGATTTACCGTCGAGGGGCACCGTTGTGTCTCGCATACATTCCTTGTATGACGGCGAGAGAGCACGAAAAAAATACAATTAAACAACAGTGTCTAAAATACACGCTGTCTTAAGTGATTACTCGTTAATTTATAAGATTTAGTCTTTAGAAGAAAACAAACTTTTAATCACGACGAATCTAGATGAATGAATTTCAAAATGTGAGATTAATTAGTTAGAGAGAAAAAAAAAAACGAAGGTCAGTTGTGTTTATGAGCACCGGCTTCTAGCTGTCGGCTCCGCTGCTTAAGAGTACAGCAGCGCATATTTTCTAGTGTAACCATTGAACGGATCCCGTTTAACTGCCACATGAGTTGTCCATCTTGTAAGTTTAACTGCCACAAGAGTTGTTCATCTTGTAATAAAGATCTCAATGAGGAAACACGCTGTGTTTTTTTTTTTTTTTCACTGCATTTTAATATAGCCTATAAATAGTGAATTTTAATATAAAAATATTAATGATTAATCGAAAATCGATCGTTAATTCTCCCGACGATCGATTAAGACAATTTAATCGAATGCCCATCCCTAGATAGGACACATATTCCCCATACCATATTTCCCCATTCTATCCAATAGACATAGTTCTAATGATTTATTCCATAATGTGGGTTAGCTGACAAAGGCTACGACAGAAAAGCCCATTTTTATAAACATAATGTATCTACTGATCAATGGACTAATCTATCTGACCATGCAAAGCTACCCATGCACACAACTAAAGCCAGGGCTGCCATGTCTTGAATTTACTGAGGCTCTTACTTCAGCTCTCTGCTGAGAACAACATTGATCCTGTTCTTAAGAGGTCTATTCTGGGCTGGAATAGAGAACCACGTTTTTCTGCCCATGATGACAACATTCTTCTTGCCTGGTGAATGAGACTGAGTTTAATGCCAGTGCGTTTATAAATGAAAATAGTAAATGAAAGGCAGATTTCTGAGTAGCGTATAGTGTAGTGACATATCATATTAGACTTCAGCCTAGGAGTAATGGATGGTTAGTTCCTGAGAACATCAGCACCAGAGAGTACATGTGTGACTGTCTGTTTATGACTCTTCATTATAGAATTACTATATCCCTGGTACAGTTATAATAAAGTTACAATATACATTTACAGCTAAACTGAGAATCATTGCTGGAAACGACCTTTGAAACAACAAAACGTTTTTACATGATGTTGTGTAACTCACACGTGACATGTCATGCCTGTGTCACTCACCTTGCTAGACCTTTTATGAAAGTGATTCAAGCCTACCTTCAACTGTGGGAGTCATTGTCATCCTTTGGAAATGCTTGAATTCATTACTGTTCATAGTAAAAACACAAATATAATTCAATGTTAAATGTTTTGTCATATATATATGACACAAAACACACACAACATTTGTTGCAGCTGTAGAAGCTACATGCTTGTAATCATATACGTAGCCTACAGCTCATATTCGGAATATGCGGCTAAAATGTTTCAACAAAATTTGCTTCATTAAGTATTTTAGTATACAATATGAATACAGTATTAATATTCTGTTTACAATATAGCTACCACCGACTCAGAATTTGCACAGTAGCTAACTTAAAGTGGTTGTGCCATGCAGCCTGAACTTTCTACCCCAGACTAGGCTACAGCAGCACTTGCTTCAGCTTGGACGCTACGGAGTTCTTTAGCTCAACTGTAAAGGCACTACAAGCCAAATGCAAAGTGAGCCCACACCATTTTTTCTAATTCAACATTAACGTTAACCATATTTAGAGTTACATAGCTATGTGTTTGTATATATAGATACATCGTTGTTTTCCTACCTTACCTTAACCTTATTGGATGCCATGGGAGATTGCCATTTTTGCCGATGCCCATATCAGGACAAACTGCAACCATACAGTTCAGTACGCGAGACATTATGCCAAGCCGCAGAATTTTTGATGAGTAATTGACAGGCTAAATCTCTAATATTAGCTGACAAATCAGTTAGCTCCCTGGATTACGCTCTCTGAGCTTCGAAACTTCCCGCCAGCGGTTTATAAATGCTCTCGTAGCGGTAATGACGTTACAGCTCATTTTAGAGCGTTCTACAATCTACTGCGCCGCCTATGGTCCTTGTTGAGAACATCATGTACTAGAAGAGCCATCAGCCAAAATGTAATTCCTGAGGTTGAGTGCTTCAGAAACTACTGCATAGGCCTACAAGTTTAGGTGATCATCAACATAGAGGGCATTACTTGTTCATTACATTCTTAACCACTGACCAAAGCTCTTCTCCGTCCCGGTAGCCCCCCCCCCCTGGTTTACTATAACTACCACGGTTAGAGGCTTGCACCAGCTGCTGCTGCCGTCGACTAGTCTGTGAGGTTTGAAACAGCCAAATCATGTTCCTGTGTTCCATTTTGGGTAGCCATGAAGTCGTAGTCGGCCTACTATTTCCAAAGGTTAAATGTGAATCCATGTATATATTTTCAACATTTAGACTGCGTGAAGTTATCAGATTCACTTCATTTCTTTTTTGTTAGAACAAGCAGAGGTGTAAAAAGTACTGAAATGTTGTACTCAAGTAAAAGTACAATTACTTTGATGAAATTTTACTTAAGTACAAGTAAAATTACCCATCTAAAAATCTACTCAAGTAAAAGTAAAAAGTAGTTCATTTAAAATGTACTTTAAGTAAAAGTTACTTAGTTACTTTCAACAACTTGATGGGGGCCGCTCCTATATAGTGCAAAAAAGGACAAGGGGTCATAAATCCAATACAAAAACTAGTTATTTTTTATTAAAGGAGAATCTTTAGAAATATAAGTGCAATGACATTAAACATGTCAAACATTAAACATGTCAACACAACATTTAAGAACTTTTGGGAGGACGTGTCAAGACATGAACCACATGACAGCTAAAATAAAAAGTTGAAATACCGCTGCCCCACTGTAAACTTTGGTTACTTTACTTGTGTCCACCTTTAGAGCATTAGTCTACAAACTTCTTGTTGAGTTTGAGCAGCAGCTGATTTTCAAGATGAGTAGAGTTCATCTGGGCTAGCTTTGCATTGAACAGCAATCCAGCACAGCTGAAGAGTCGCTCGCAGGCGGCCGAGGCAGGTAGGCCAGTATTGAGTTTCAGGGACAGTTTTTTGATATTCTGAAAGGCGTTCAGCAGATCCATATTGACTGAGACACAAGCTAGGTACCCTTCTAACTCCCCTGTACCTTCTGACCTTCTGGACTTCATTGAGGAAAATAAATCATCTTCATCTGATGAATGTTGTCCAACTTGCTCCAGCCTCCAACATCCGGTCAAGGTGTTGTCTGACATAGACTAGACCTGTAGAATGACAAACAACATTTCTGACAATTAAGTATTGAGCTGCCATCAAGAGTGCATCATAACACAGAAATAGCTATAAATAGCTACTTGAGATGACAGACCTACAGTATACAGAATTATAGCATTATTTTCTATTTCTACATGCATCACAATTCATAATCCTCAATTCTTGCTAACCGAGACCCCTGAGCATGAACATGAACATGAAAGACGTGCACGTTGCAAAGACACCACTTATCGTTATCAATATCTGACTAAACATCGTGATAAATTGCAGATAACGACATACACATTGACTTGTCCAACTGTCTGAAAACGGTGGTGTGCGCATTCACATTGTTCTGTTTCAAGGCATGGGAGGCAGCCAAATGATTAGCCTAATATCAGTTTATGTGGTGTATTTCATTGCTGATGTCTGATCTGCAGTTTTTTAACACAATATGAGAGACTGAACATAATAATGCTATGACCTGAAACGAATGGAAGACAGGAATGGAATTATTATTAGTCTATTGGATGACCGCTGTCGACGTTAGCATACTCAGGGCGGTTGCAAGTGCTAGCCAAAATTAGGCTACTACCTACTAGTGCCATGAAACGCATATTTTGCTTAATGGAGCAAAGCTAACTAAATGACAAAAACGCTGTCTGAACTACTAATGGAAAGGGACAAATACTGTACTTACCAACACATGCTTGCGCAGATTTGAAGATGAATGTTTATAAGCAGAAAGTTCTGACTGGCGGATTAGGCACAGTTTACACAGCATATAGCTGTTGCCTCTTTTACGTTGGAAGGCAAACTGCTTGCTGAGATGTGGCCACGGGTTTTCGTCATCTTCTTTAATTTCAACTGGCGGAAAGTTCGGTGCTTCAGCTTGTTGGTGGTCCGCAACTTGTTGGTACTTGGTAGTCCGCACTATCATCTTCCTCCATATCTATCTCTCGTGACTCGGCACCGTACCGGCGCCTTGCATGACTCCATCATATAGCAGCATCCACCATTGCAGTGAGAATTGTGGTGCGCGATTCCCGCCTTGAACTGTTTGTTTTTTTTACTCAGTAACGGATGTAATTTCCAATGTAGCGAAGTACAATACTTCAGTCAAAATCTACTTAAGTAAAAGTAAAATTACCGATTTCAAAAACTACTTAAAAATTACAAAGTACACAAAAAAACTACTCAATTACAGTAACGTGAGTAAAAGTAATTCGTTACTTTACACCTCTGAGAACAAGATTGGAAACCTAGACTAATCCCTTAATCCAACTGTAGTCATCCTAATACAACATAAAAAACTACTAAAGAAAAAATGATGATCAAGATGAAACTTTCATCTTTTACCCTCCATACATGTTTTAACGTTTACAGCATAATCATCATCAAACATGAACTGTGTTTGTTTAGTGTTGTGGGTTTGTTTTCAAGATGCTGTTTGGTGAAATAATTCACTGGAGGAGGAGCAAATCATTACATCAACAAACAGCTTAGTGTTAATTTTTTTTATTCTTGGCAGATATGTGATACAATAAATTGTAGCTTAAAACACGACATATCAAATATTGCAAGAAGTAGGAGAAAATGTATTTAAATTAAATTAAGATATTTTGAAAAGTTTGTTCACTGTATGAGAGCCTGAATTATGTGAACGACTGAACTTATTATATAACACCAAAATTACTTACACCTTTAATTTATCAAACTGGATAAAAATACATGGTCTGTTGTTCTGGGTCAAGGCAACCTGAACAGGTGCTTATTGTCTTTGGCCAGAATTCCCCTGAGAGTGGCCCAGGTGCGGGATGACCAATGAATGGACACACAGCGATGCTCCTTTAAAAGCTGAGCGCAGGTGATGATAACTCATCTTGGGCTTGACACAGAGCCTTCATACTCCACAAGACACAGGTACGAAACAAAGTCTGGCCTGATTTTGCCCTTATTAATGTAATGAATTAATGTGTGTTGGATTTGGAACCACTCCTTCATGAAGGTTTTATTAAGATTACTTTTTTGATCTTTGCTTGGAATGACCAACACAAAATACATTTGAGTCAGTCGGAACATTGAAGAAAGATGATTTAGTTTGGTGTGTTGTATGTGCATTTGTTCTCTCTGTTAGTTTCTACCATGCCTTAGAGCCCTTGTCTGTCCTGAGAGTCATGGCAACCACCTGTACCTCCCTGCCCCTGGGCCTCCTTGTCCTGTCTCTGCTGTGTGTGGCTACTGCTGACGTCCGTGTGTGGGGCATCCGTGCCTACGGCCTGAGCGGCGACGCCTGGAGCCCTCCTGACCCCTACGTCAAAGTGTTCTGTGGCAATGCTTTTGGCGGCACGACAGAGTTCATAAAGAACAATGCCAACCCCTCCTGGAGCGCGGCATTCAGCTTTCCCCACGGAAGACCTGGAGATGCCCTCAAACTGGAGGTGTGGGATAAGGACCTGATGCGTGACGACCATCTGGGGACCTGCACTACTACTGTACAAAATGGCAGCAACTCGATGTCTTGCTCATTAAGGAAAGGCAGGGTACAGTTCCGCTACGAGCTGTGATTGTTGCCATCTAGCTACAGATTTATGCATTCTGTCTAGATAAGCTGTGGCTCACTGTAGAGGATGTGCAGTTTCTGCACATTTTTGATGAGAATAAAAAAACTTCAACTTCAACAACTTGCTGTGTCATTTCTTCATATTAGAAATAATGCATTGCCATTACCCACAAAAACAGCAGCTACGAAAGTAGTTCTTTTAAAAAGACAATGTTAGAATAATACCAGAACTGAAACTGATATAACCAGTCACAATTGACCCTTTCCTTCGAAGTGCTGGGAGGCTTATTGTTAGGTGAAAATTCACTCAAGTTACCTCAGGACTCCGGAGTTGCATATAAGTATATTTATTAAACAACAACAACAAGCTCGTTGGGCTCACCCATGTCCCGTCAGGTCAGAGAGAGACACAGGCCCACTCCCACTATGCAGCAGACGAGAGAGAAGCAATATTAAACACATTGCACAAGGTTTATATAGATAGAAGTTTAGCGTTCTGACGGCAAAACAATTTGTCAGCAGGGATAACCACGTGGTGGGTCTCTGACGTCTGAGGATATCTTACTATGCTTTCTGTGCTCTTACACATATGCAGACTAAGTGGCACCTAATAATCTAAGTTACACACACACAGAAACACAGAAAAGCCATTATTCATACAAGGTAATTATTAATACAAGGCACTTGATTAATATATTCTTAAGTCATTAACAGTGTAGCGAAATTATCTCTATCATTCCCCACTAATTATCCGTTTCAATGGGTAATTCAAAATCACAATCATAATCACAAATCATCGTTCTTATGGTCAACTATCAATTTCAATGGATAACCCCAAAATCATCACTCTGAGCTTCATCACATGGATTTTCAGAACCGAGATCATTACTGAGCATCAATCCATATCATCATAAGTCAGTCATTAAATGTCATCATATTTCTCATCACACATTTGTATACTTTGCATTTATAAGCATTTATAAGCATATAAGCAACATTGTGGGCGTCAACTGTGTCCACTATCATAGTGGTCACCATTTTTCCGAATGCAGGGTATCACATAACATGTACAGGTTGCCAATATACACAGGACAAGTAACATCATTTGTACACAAGACATTAAGATTCTTTTCCTATGAAGAAAACATTCCAGACAGGGCACGAAACCAGTCCTGAGCATCAGCTCCTTGCATTTTGTCTGACAACTTCTGATCATATTAGTTTATCCCCAATCACTTGTGTAATGGTTTCACACTGTGTCCAGTTCCCTCGGTGTGTAGCATTAGCTCGCCTAGGCTTCAGATAACATTCAAACAGGCCTCTTTGCTGTGTCCTTCAAGGCCCTGCTCCGCATCAGTCATTTTGCAGAACACATCGGCTGTTGAAAATTACACTGGGTAGGAAAATGTAAACAGTCTCTTTGTGGAAAGTGTGTTTGGGCAGTCTGGTTCACCATTTCCACCACGGATGATCTTTAGCCAGACCCCGTCACGGTCATTTGACCAAGACCGGTGTCTGTTGTGAAATCCATCAATATGCTAACAGTCCCAAAATGTAGAGCAGTACAGTTATTATTAAAAGTCCCACAAATTGTTTCATTTTTCTTGTAACTCCCCATGACTTCACAGAGATAGGACCGCCCAACCCTCCCAGTCTCTACTAGGCTCTTCTACCCCACAGGACAGCGTTGTTTTCTTCACCAACGTTTGAGACGGGTGGTCTCTAAAAACACCATCCCCCTTTGTAGGTTGGACTTCCTGTCACAGTGGGCCGGCCCTTGAAAACTGTAGAGGAAGACAGCTCCTATCCTCTGTCTCTGTCTAAGGCCAGCTTACTCGTTTGCAATGTGTTAGATGTATCCAGGTGGCTCTCTCAGCTATCTTGACTGCGGTAGTTGTTGACAGTAGCACTTGGTATGGTCCGTCCCACTTGGGCGAGTGCCAGTGTTTTCTTTTGAGGCTGTTGATTAGGACCCAATCTCCTGGTCCAACCTTTGTTTCAGCCTCACAGGTTCCTGCGGAGCACAGAGAGTTCTGAGAGCATTTTGCTAATTCACATTTGTGCCATATATTCTGCAAATGTATATTCAATCTCTTTATCTGTTTAAGCATATGATTTTAGGCAGTTTAGGTTCTTCCAAACATGATTTCAAACAGTGATAACCCTTTACTGTCTTGACAACATGCATGCTTAATTTCACAAATTTCACTCTTGGATTCTCAACTTGCTTTTAATAGTTTGGTTCATTCTTTTCTACCAGTCCAGCTGACAAGGGGTTGTGTGAACATTGATTGTATATGACCTGGGTTCAAGGCCAGTCGGGGTGATTGCTCTCTCCCTTCGCTACATATGGTGGCAGAAGTGGGTACAGTGAACTGCCCCCAATAATCCAAACCTGGTCCACCTCTTTTGCTAGGTCTGTTGTGTCCAGAAGACAAAGGGCTTCACTAAAGTCAGACGCCAAATAGTGAGCTCCTGGTGGAGGCTGCCTAGGTCAGAGAAGAAGGGGGAGAGGAATGTCAGCACATTTTAAAACATCCATACTGATGCTTTTTACATTTTTTATTATAGATTGAACACATATTCCCCATACCATATTTCCCTATTCTATCCAATAGAGATAGTTCTAATGATCCATAATGTGGGTTAGCTGACAAAGACTAAGACAGAAAAGCCCAGTTTTATAAACATAATGTATCTACTGATCAATGGACTAATTGGCCTAAGCAATAGTGGTCAGTATATGCCTACTTTGTACTGAACGTTTGCATTGAATCTTTAAATAGTAAGATTAAAACAAAGTGCATGTAGTGGCATTTAGTCCAGTGCTTATGTGGCTTCACTAAAGTCAGACGCCAAATAGTGAGCTCCTGGTGGAGGCTGCCTAGGTCAGAGAAGAAGGGGGAGAGGAATGTCAGCACATTTTAAAACATCCATACTGATGCTTTTTACATTTTTTATTATAGATTGAACACATATTCCCCATACCATATTTCCCTATTCTATCCAATAGACATAGTTCTAATGATCCATAATGTGGGTTAGCTGACAAAGACTAAGACAGAAAAGCCCAGTTTTATAAACATAATGTATCTACTGATCAATGGACTAATTTATCTGACCATGCAAAGCTACCCATGCACACAACTAAAGCCAGGGCTGCCGTGTCTTGAGTTTACTGAGGCTCTTACTTCAGCTCTCTGCTGAGAACAACATTGATCCTGTTCTTGAGAGGTCTATTCTGGGCTGGAATAGAGAACCACGTTTTTCTGCCCATGATGACAACATTCTTTTTGCCTGGTGAATGAGACTGAGTTTAATGCCAGTGCGTTTAAAAATGAACATATTAAATGAAAGGCAGATTTCTGAGTAGTGTACATAGTAGTGTAGAGTGTAGTGACATATCATATTAGACTTCAGCCTAGGAGTAATGGATGGTCAGTTCCTGAGAACATCAGCACCAGAGAGTACATGTGTAACTGTGTCTGTTTATGACTCTTCATTATAGAATTACTATATCCCTGGTATAGTTATAATATACAGTTACAGTTCAACTGAGAATCATTGCTGAAACAGACCTTTGAAACAACAAAACTTATCTTTACAGAACATTTTTACATGATGTTGTGCAACTCACACGTGACATGTCATGCCTGTGTCACTCACCTTTCTAGACCTTTTATGAAAGTGATTAGGGGTGGGCGATATGGCCAAAATCTTCTATCACGGTATTCGTAATTGTATATCACGGTTACGGTATATATCACGGTTTATTATACGTAGGGTGACCAGATTTGAGTTTGTGAAAAAGAGGACACTTCAGCGGTGGCGAAATGTGTCCACAGACATAGGCTATACAGTATGATCTGCTTTATTTATTGACCCTTGAGAACACTAAAGTGCAGAAACAATACTGCCTCAATAGGCCTATTGGCCTAAGCAATAGTGGTCAGTATATGCCTACTTTGTACTGAACGTTTGCATTGAATCTTTAAATAGTAAGATTAAAACAAAGTGCATGTAGTGGCATTTAGTCCAGTGCTTATGTGGCTTTCAGTGGTTCTTTAATGTACTTTCAGAAGAGAAATCAAGTGTTAACTTTCTTTTCAATGTTTGTTCATATGTTAACGCAATAATGATGAGAAAAACATTGTCTTATATGGCCACATATTAAAATAAGAAAATTAAGAAGTTGGCAATTACACATAGACGCCCCATTGACCGCTTCAGCCCGTTGCTGCGACGTGCGAACGTCGCCGCAACATTGGTGAGGTGAAGCCTGTAAACAAACGCAAGTAAACGATGGAGCTGCGGGGTTTTTTGCATAAAAAGCACGTTTACATTTCTCAACCGATTTCACTGAGTCGTTTTTTTATTCAAGGGTTTATGATCTAGGTGGAGTACCAAAACAAGTTGTCTCCATGTTACTTAGAATCTCGACAGTTATAATCGCCATAGACATATATACATACGTATATGATAATCGCCATAGACGCTCACTGTTCTTGTGCTCCCACAGCTCCTTCACTATGAAATACTGAAAATAAATCTAAACTATCGAAATAGTGCATCTTTAACTACTAATATTTGACCATCATTGAGAAAAATGGAACAGAATCTGCAAATAAATGGCTACACTAGACACTTCAGTCCATATTTTTCCGCTAGATCTTTCAGTAGAATCTTTCCCAACAGTCGATGATTACTCAACAAGTAGGCATGATAGTCCTTGCAGGTCATGTGCTTAAAAATTGTACTAGGTATCGGCTCTTCAGAATGTTCAAAAAAGTTCAGTTGATTTGAATGGGCCACCCCAACGTTTGCAGGTCTGTAATTTCTTTATATTCACTGCTGCGAAAAAGTAATGACCATCATTGGCAACGGGTTTTGTGCTTTAATTCACGTCTTTCATATCATATTCATATTCACTGTTGATGCCAGGTCACTGGGAACTGACCCAACCACATCCTTCTCTTTTAGACCAATACAACAGCATGAAGTCCTCTCTGCTCTTCGTAATTCTAAATGTATGAAGAGCTCAGTGGGTGCAGACCAGTTAGACCCACGTCTCTTGAAGCTTGCTGCCCCCATTATAGCCAGACCCCTGACCCACATTTTTAATCTATCACTTTTTTCTGGCTACATTCCTAGCATCTGGAAATCTGCATTAGTGGTGCCCCTTCATAAAGGGGGAGACCCAAATGAAATGAACAATTATAGGCCGATCTCCAAGCTCCCATGCCTAGCCAAAATGTTGGAATCCTTTGTAAATGAGCAAATTAGCTCTTTTCTATCTTTAAACTCAATTTTATGCCCCTTTCAATCAGGTTTCAGAGCTGGCCACAGTACCATTACTGCAACAACCCTTGTGGTAAATGACATAGCCTCTGCTGTAGACAAGAAACAATGTTGTGCCGCTTTATTTATTGACCTGTCGAAAGCTTTTGATACAGTAAACCATGAGATACTTTTTGGCAAACTGAACTCCCTGGGATTTGATAATGTCTCCCTCAGATGGTTCAAAAACTACTTCACGGGTAGAACACAATGTATAGATGTTGCAGGCCTTACATCTGAGGCCCTAGTAATTAATTCTGGTGTCCCTCAGGGCTCTATTTTAGGCCCGGTATTGTTCTCACTTTACATTAATAATATCTGTGACCATCTAGAACATTGCAAAGTCCATTTTTATGCCGATGATACAATTTTGTATGCCTCAGCGCCCTCTATAGATCAAGCAGTTTCAAACCTTCAACATGCTTTTGATTGTGTACAGGATTCCCTAAAGTCCCTCAAATTGATGCTGAATGAGTCTAAGACTAAATTCATGATTTTCTCCAATGGTAGAAATAATGTCCCCTCCACCCATAGGATATGCACCCGTTCTGGGACTAATATTGAGCAAGTTCCTTGCTATAAATACCTAGGTATCTGGCTAGATGATAGGCTGTCATTTAAATCACATGTTCTTGACCTAGCTAAGAAGGTTAAAATTAAACTGGGTGCTCTTTATAGAATAAGATCTTGTTTTACTTTTGAAAACCGAATGGAAATAGTGCAATCAACAATTTTGTCAGTTCTTGACTATGGTGACATTGTTTACATGTATGCTGCACCCTCTACCTTAAAACTCCTGGACTCTGTTTACCATAGTGCTATTTGCTTTGTTACAGGAGACGCTTTCAGGACCCACCACTGTAACTTATACAAGAATGTTGGTTGGTCCCCTCTAGCAGACAGGAGGGAAAAACACTGTCTTTTATTTGTTTATAAAGCCTTAGTGGGAAAACTGCCTAATTATCTCATGTCACTTTTAAAATTAAAATCCATCTGTCATAATACACGGTCACAGAGCCTCATCTCCCTTGAAATCCCCCTTACAAAAACTAATATAGGTAAAATAGCTTTTAAGTTCTTTGCTTCCCATAAATGGAACACTATTCAAGTGGAGTTGAAATTAACCAAGTATTTGTCTGTCAACCAATTTAAGAGCCTTTTAGATAATAAGGATGTGCCTCAATGCTGTTGTTTTGAATGATTCTCTGATTTAATTTTTTTTACTTTATGTTATTTTATTTATTTCTTTTTTATGCTTAATTTCTGAGTTGTTTGGTGTGGTTTTTTTTTAATGTATTTTGTCTGTTTCGTTTTGTTGTGGTTTGTTTATGTATTGTTCTTCTGTACTATGTGGCCTCAATCAGGGCATTGCTGCAAAAGAGCCCTGTGCTCAGTCAATTTCTCCCTGAATAAACAATGATGATGATGATGATGATATCATTCCGCAAGTAGTCCGGTCATTTAACGTAACTTGAAGTCAGCAAGTAATGGGTTGCTACGCAACACCTGAAACTTGAAAGTTCTATTTGCCTGAAGAACTATTTTTTCTAAACGGAAATCACTAAACGGCAACATAATCGTTAAAGAGGTATTTTGGAGGAACGTCTTCTATCATTTTGGCGAGTAACTGTAAAATAAGCGGGATGATGTATAGTTTGGAGGTCATTATCTAAAAATAAATCGATTGGATTTCAAAATAAGAGTATACCGCGGTTGAAACGGTATAGCCAAATCTCTCCCGGTAGACACATTTCTACCGTTGCACGGTATATACCGTCATACCGCCCAGCCCTAAAAGTGATTCAAGCCTACCTTAAACTGTGGGAGTCATTGTCATCCTTTGGAAATGCTTGAATTCATTACTGTTCATAGTAAAAACACAAATATAATTAAATGTTAAATGTTTTGTCATATATATAATATATATATATATGACACAAAACACATACAACATTTGTTGCAGCTGTAGAAGCTACATGCTTGTAATCATATACGTAGCCTACAGCTCATATTCGGAATATGCGGCTAAAATGTTTCAACATAATTTGCTTCATTAAGTATTTTAGTATACAATATGAATACAGTATTAATATTCTGTATACAATATAGCTACCACCGACTCAGAATTTGCACAGTAGCTAACTTAAAGTGGTTGTGCCATGCAGCCTGAACTTTCTACCCCGGACTACAGCAGCACTTGCTTCAGCTTGGACGCTACAGAGTTCTTTAGCTCAACTGTAAAGCCACTACAAGCCAAATGCAAATTGAGCCCACAACGGTTTTTCTAATTCAACATTAACGTTAACTACCGACCATATTAAGAGTTACATAGCTATGTGTTTGTGTATATAGATACATCGTTGTTCTCCTACCTTACCTTAACCTTATTGGATGCCATGGGAGATTGCCATTTTTGCCGATGCCCATATCAGGACAAACTGCAACGATACAACGATAAACTACTGCATAGGCCTACACGTTTAGGTGATCATCAACATAGAGGGCATTACTTGTTCATTACATTCCTAACCACTGACCAAAGCTCTTCTCCGTCCCGGTAGGCCCGCTGCCGTGGACTAGTCTGTAAGTTTTGAAACAGCCAAATCATGTTCCTGTGTTTCATTTTGGGTAGCCATGAAGTGGTGGTCGGCCTACTATTTCCAAGGGTTAAATGTGAATCCGTGTATACAATTTCAATATTTAGTTATCAGATTCACTTCACTTCTTTTTTGTTAGAACAAGATAAACCTTTTATATTTTACCCTCCATACCTGTTTTAACAATAACAGCATAATCATCATCAAACACGAACTGTTTGTTTAGTGTTTTGGGGTTGTTTTTAAGATACTTTTTGGCAAAGAAGAAGGAGCAAATCATTACATCAACAAACAAATGTTATTTTTGGCAGATATGTGATACAATAAATTGTAATTTAAAACACGACATATAAAATATTGCTTAACGGGCAAGAATTAGGGGAAAATTAATTTAAATTAAATAAAGATATTTTGAAAAGTGAATGACTGAACCTGTTCTGCAACATCAAAAGGACTTTCACCTTGAATTGATCAAACTGGATAAAATGTCTGTGTTCTGGGCCAATGCAAACTGAACAGGTGCTTATTGTCTTTGGCCAGAATTCCCTTGAGAGTGGCAAAGGTCCGGGATGACTCAATGAATGGACACACATCGATGCTCCTTTCTGACGTTGGAGGATATCTTACTATGCTTTCTGTGCTCTTACACATATGCAGACTAAGTGGCACCTAATAATCTAAGTTACACACACACAGAAACACAGAAAAGCCATGATTCATACAAGGTAAATATTAATACAAGGCACTTGATTAATATATTTTTAAGTCATTAACAGTGTAGCGAAATTATCTCTATCATTCCCCACTAATTATCCGTTTCAATGGGTCATTCAAAATCACAATCATAATCACAAATCATCGTTCTTAGTGTCAACTATCAATTTCAATGGATAACCCCAAAATCATCACTCTGAGCTTCATCACATGGATTTTCAGAACAGAGATCATTACTGAGCATCAATCCATATCATCATAAGTCAGTCATTAAATGTCATCATATTTCTCATCACACATTTGTATACTTTGCATTCATAAGCATTTATAAGCATATAAGCAACATTGTGGGCGTCAACTGTGTCCACTATCATAGTGGTCACCATTTTTCCGAATGCAGGGTATCACATAACATGTACAGGTTGCCAATAAACACAGGACAAGTAACATCATTTGTACACAAGACATTAAGATTCTTTTTCTATGAAGAAAACATTCCAGACAGGAAACGAAACCAGTCCTGAGCATCAGCTCCTTGCATTTTGTCTGACAACTTCTGATCATTTTAGTTTATCCCCAATCACTTGTGTAATGGTTTCACACTGTGTCCAGTTCCCTCGGTGTGTATCATTAGCTCGCCTAGGCTTCAGATAACATTCAAACAGGCCTCTTTGCTGTGTTCTTTAAGGCCCTGCTCCCCTTCAGTCATTCTACAGAACACATCGGCTGTTGAAAGTTACACTGGGCAGGAAAATGTAAACAGTCTCTTTGTGGAAAGTGTGTTTGAGCAGTCTGGTTCACCGTTTCCACCACGGATGATCTTAAGCCAGGCCCCGTCACGAACATTTGACCAAGACCGGTGTCTGTTGTGATATCCATCAATATGCTAACAGTCCAAAAATGTAGAGAAGTACAGTTATTATTAAAAGTCCCACACATTGTTTCATTTTTCTTGTAACTCCCCATGACTTCACAGAGATAGGACCGCCCCGCCCTCCCAATCTCCACTAGGCTCTTCTACCCCACTGGACAGCGTTGTTTTCTTCACCATCGTTTGAGACGGGTGGTCTCTAAAAACACCATCCCCCTTTGTAGGATGGACTTCCTGTCACAGTGGGCCGGCCCTTGAAAACTGTAGAGGAAGACAGCTCCTACCCTCTGTCTCTGTCTAAGGCCAGCTTACTCGTTTGCAATGTGTTAGATGTATCCAGGTGGCTCTCTCAGCTATCTTGACTGCGGTAGTTGTTGACAGTAGCACTTGGTATGGTCCGAACCACTTTGGCGAGTGCCAGTGTTTTCTTTTGAGGCTGTTGATTAGGACCCAATCTCCTGGCCCAACCTTGGTTTCAGCCTCACAGGTTCCTGCAGAGCACAGAGAGTTCTGAGAGCATTTAGCTAATTCACATTTTTGCCATATATTCTGCAAATGTATATTCAATCTCTTTATCTGTTTTAGCAAATGATTTTAGGCAGTGTAGGTTCTTCCAAACATTATTTAAAACAGTGATAACACTTTACTGTCTTGACAACATGCATGCTTAATTTCACAAATTTCACTCTTGGATTCTCAACTTGCTTTTAATAGTTTGGTTCATTCTTTTCTACCAGTCCGGCTGACAAGGGGTTGTGTGAACATTGATTGTCTATGACCTGGGTTCAAGGCCAGTCGGGGTGATTGCTCTCTCCCTTCGCTACATATGGTGTCAGAAGTGGGTACAGTGAAATGCCTCCAATAATCCAAACCTGGTCCACCTCTTTTGCTAGGTCTGTTGTGTCCAGAAGACAAAGGGCTTCACTAAAGTCAGACGCCAAATAGTGAGCTCCTGGTGGAGGCTGCCTAGGTCAGAGAAGAAGGGGGAGAGGAATGTCAGCAGGCTACGACAGAAAAGTCCAGTTTTATAAACATAATGTATCTACTGATCAATGGACTAATCTATCTGACCATGCAAAGCTACCCATGCACACAACTAAAGCCAGGGCTGCCATGTCTTGAATTTACTGAGGCTCTTACTTCAGCTCTCTGCTGAGAACAACATTGACCCTGTTCTTGAGAGGTCTATTCTGGGCTGGAATAGAGAACCACGTTTTTCTGCCCATGATGACAACATTCTTCTTGCCTGGTGAATGAGACTGAGTTTAACGCCAGTGCGTTTATAAATGAAAATAGTAAATGAAAGGCAGATTTCTGAGTAGTGTAGAGTGTAGTGACATATCATATTGGACTTCAGCCTAGGAGTAATGGATGATCAGTTCCTGAGAACATCAGCACCAGAGAGTACATTCCTGTTTATGACTCTTTATAGAATTATAGAATTACTATATCCCTGGTATAGTTATAATAAAGTTACAATATACATTTACAGCTAAACTGAGAATCATTGCTGAAAACGACCTTTGAAACAACAAAACTTATCTTTACAGACCTTTTATGAAAGTGATTCAAGCCTACCTTCAACTGTGGGAGTCATTGTCATCCTTTGGAAATGCTTGAATTCATTACTGTGTTCATAGTAAAAACACAAATATTTACAGCTAATTTTAGAGCGCTCGAGAGAGAGAATCTACTGCCCCGCCTATGGTCCTTGTTGAGAACATCATGTACTAGAAGAGCCATCAGCCAAAATGTAATTCCTGAGGTTGAGTCCTTTAGAGACTACTGCATAGGCCTACAAGTTTAGGTGATCATCAACATAGAGGGCATTACTTGTTCATTACATTCTTAACCACTGACCAAAGCTCTTCTCCGTCCCGGTAGGCCCACCACTGTTTCACTATAACTACCACTGTTGGAGGCTTGCACCAGCAGCTGCTGCCGTCGACTAGTCTGTGAGGTTTGAAACAGCCAAATCATGTTCCTGTGTTCCATTTTGGGTAGCCATGTAGTGGTGGTCAGCCTACTATTTCCAAGGGTTAAATGTGAATCCATGTGTACAATTTCAATATTTAGTTATCAGATTCACTTCACCTCTTTTTTGTTAGAAGAAGATTGGAAACCTAGACTAGTCCTTCAATCCAACTATAGTCATCCTAATACAACACAAAAACAACAAATACTGCTAAGTGATCCAATAAATTGTAACTTAAAACACGACATATAAAATATTGCTTAACCGGCAAGAATTAGGGGGAAATTAATTTAAATCAAATAAAGATATTTTGAAAAGTTTGCTCACTGCATGAGAGCCTGAATAATGTGGATGACTGAACCTGTTCTGCAACATCAAAAGGACTTTCACCTTGTATTGATCAAACTGGATAAAATGCTGTTCTGGGCCAATGAAAACTGAACCAGTACTTATTGTCTTTGGCCAGAATTCCCCTGAGAGTGGCAAAGGTCCGGGATGACGCAATGAATGGACACACAGCGATGCTCCTTTAAAAGCTGAGCGCAGGTGATGAGAACTCATCTTGGGCTGGACACAGAGCCTTCATACTCCTCAGGTAGGAAACCAAGACTGGCCTGATTTTGCCCTTATTAATGTAATTAATTAATGTGTTTTGGTTTTGGAACCACTCCTTCATGAAGGTTTTTATTAAGATCACTTTTTTGATCTTTGCTTGGAATGACCAACACAAAATACATTTGAGTCAGTCGGAACATTGAAGAAAGATGATTTAGTTTGGTGTGTTGTATGTGCATTTGTTCTCTCTGTTAGTTTCTACCATGCCTTAGAGCCCTTGTCTGTCCTGAGAGTCATGGCAACCTGCTGTACCTCCCTGCCCCTGGGCCTCCTTGTCCTGTCTCTGCTGTGTGTGGCTACTGCTGACGTCCGTGTGTGGGGCATCCGTGCCTACGGCCTGTACGGCGACCCTTGGGGCCCCCCTGACCCCTACGTCAAAGTGTACTGTGGCCATGCTTTTGGCGGCATGACAGATTTCAGACGGGACAACGCCAACCCCTCCTGGAGCGCTCAGTTCAGCTTCCCCAGCGGAAGACCTGGAGATGTCCTCAGACTGGAGGTGTGGGATAAGGACCTGATGAATGACGACCATCTGGGGACCTGCATTACTACTGTACAACGTGGCAGCCTATCGCTCTCTTGCTCAATTGGGAATGGCAGGCTAGAGTTACGCTACGAGCTGTGATTGTTGCCATCTTGCTACAGATTTATACATTCTGTCTATAAGAGCTATGGCTCACTGTAGAGGATGTGTATACCTGCAGTTTTGGCACATTTTTTATGAGAATTAAAAAAACTTCGACTGCAACAACTTTGTCAGCCGTGTCAACTTCTTCATTTAAAAAAGAATGCCTTGCCATTACCCACAAAAGCAGCAGCTACTAATGTAGTTCTTTTAAAATGACAATATTTTATTCCTTGAAATGGGACATGTTAGAATAATACCAGAACTGAAACTGATATAACCAGTCACAATTGACCCTTTCCCTCGAAGTGCTGGGAGGCTTTTCTATTAAGATTAAGATTGGGTAGTACACAAATAGGCCAGTGGATTGGTTAACACACTATAATTAAATATGTACTTTCTGATTAAAGAGCTCAGTTCACCGGAGATGATATGATATAGACCAGACACAATAATAGGGATATAAACATAAGTCAAGTCAAAGCACATTTAAAAACAACTTACGTTGCCCAAAGTGCTGACATAAGTGAACTTGTTGCTTCAAGTACTACAGTAATCAAATCTCAAATATAAGAATTAAATAATATAATCCAAGTTCTGTGGATGAATATAAAATATCATAATACACAATGTAGAATAGGATCATTTAAAGCTTCAAAAAGTCATATTAAAGTGCATGATTTTCCATATAAAAAGGCACTGCTCAAGGTATTTCATTCTTATAAGTACTTCACGTCCATATAATGTGTAACTTCTGGTGTCTTTTTCTGGCCACACTCTGCAGACAGTGGACATCATGGAGAGTCACAGCCCAGCAACCACTGAGGTCCAGTGTGAACAGACCACTGTCCATGACAACTAATCGTGACAGAGTTGCCATGGACACATCAGAATGCGCCAGATTCAAGTCCTGCAAGTGCTGGAGGGCAGGGCTCTGTGCAGCCTTCATGGGGACGGCAGGATGATCCAGCAACAGACAAAACACAGGGTCCAGGGGGCAAGGGATGGCCACAAGAGAGACCCTCTCCAGGAGGGGTGCACCCCTTAGCAAGGCCCACAGGCCTCCCTTCAGAGATCTCCAGGACATGGGTGTCCTTTTCTGCCGCTCATCGAAAAGGAAGCTAAGGAATGAACATGATAAAATGTGTATGAAAAAATAGCTTAAAGCTTTTCCTCTCACCTGCAGTGAAGGTAAAGACAACAATCAATACTGTTTTTAACGAAAGAACACATAAGTATATGGTAAGACCTATATAAAGACAAAAGGTCACTCAAGATTAACCAAAAAATTTAATTAAAATCCCAGACACTGCAAGTCTTTAAAAAGAGGTTGGAGAATGTTCATGATAGGACTGTCATATCATATCTCGCTGCTTGGAGACACCTAATATGCTTTTTTTTTTAGAAGCATTGCTGCCTATTGCATTAATAAGAAGAACCTACACAAATTAAGTGTGGATTTCAGGTGACAGAAATTCATGCATTATTACACTTGAAGTGTTACAAATATATAAAAATAATATGTACACGTGAGCTATATGTATGTCTATCTGTGCGTTCTTCTGGCACTCTTACTTACTTCAGTGCCAGACAAGAGAGACGAGGAAGGCAGGGGAGAGCCTC
The DNA here is from genome assembly GCF_900700415.2 of Clupea harengus. Lineage (NCBI taxonomy): Eukaryota > Metazoa > Chordata > Actinopteri > Clupeiformes > Clupeidae > Clupea > Clupea harengus. Next base: position 5,721,125 of record NC_045158.1, on the reverse strand, counting down.
AAGGTCTTCTTCCCTCTCCTCCTCTTCGTCCTCCTCTTCCTCTTCCTGTGCCTGGTGCATTCTGGGAGGTTCCATGTGAATGGTTAGTGTTGTCAGTTTGGGACAGGAGTGGAGAAGGCGCAGGAAAGGATCAAGCCCATCTGCCCGCACCCCCTCTAAAGTGAGTGATGTAAGGTTGGCTCCGACAGACCCCACACCATGTGCCATCTCAGACAAGGGCCCCGAGAATCTCAGGGTGAGGCTCCGCAGACTGGCAGACCATCTAGCCAGCTCTCTGGCCATATGGGCACCAGATACCGTTTCCTCTTCCTCACGGTAGTCCAGCGTCAGAGCAGCCAGGTCAGGGCACAGCTGCCCCAGAGCCCCCAGAGTTCCAAATGACACTCCTTGGACTTGCCTAAGACGCAGACGGACATCCTTAAAACTGCCTCCTTGTTGCGCTTTCAGTGTCTCATTGTCCCTTGTGTTTTCCAGCGTCATCTCACCTGTCAAGTCATGGCAAACTCCGTCTGTGCCATTAGATTCTCCCTCATCCTCATCTTCACTGTCCTGGGTCCATAAGCAACTGTCTGTTACCTCAGACAAGGAAAAACTCTCCTCTTCAACTTTTTCCATGCCTGGGACAGTGTTTCCACTACAACCATTTGCTCTCTCTGCCCACAGGTCCCTAAAGTCAGGCATCCCTGTGCGCCTGATGAAATCCTCCACCTCATGAAAAGCCCCATCCAGGAGGAGTGCAAAGGCCTCTCCCAGGGCCTCCAGGGCCACTCTCTCCAGCCAAGGCAGGCTGAGGAGGAGGAAGGCTGCAGTGGCTCGTCTGTCCTCATCGCACTCTCCGAAGCCTATATCCACGGCGAGCAGGCTGCGGAGGAGTGGCAAGCCAGGGCTGTGGGGGTGGCTGGGGGTTAGGGACAGCAGGCAGACTGGGCTCAGGTGGAGGCAGCGGGTAACATCCAGGTGGCGCAGCAAGGGGCACTGGACTGGCAATGCTTCCAGAACCCTGCCGTCACACAAGCTCCCGGCCAGACACAAGGAGCGCAAGCTGGCCAGAGATCCCAGGAGCTCGCGCAAGACTGGGGCGGAGATGCTCACGGCGCCACTGAGGTCCAGAGACAGTAGGCCCTGGAGAGAGTAAACACAGGAATGTATTTCCTAACTTACTCCTTTAGTACACAAGCTTCATATTAGGTCAGATACAGAGAGGAGAGGAAAGGAACTGGGCAAACAGAAGTCATGTGATGGGCTCGTACAGAGCTGGTTAGCTTTATGCAACAAACCTTTATATTATGCATAATTACACATAATTGACAAATAATTCTTCTAATTCATTAGCATCACACATTTAAAGTGCATCTGTATGTAAAAAATCATGGAAAAGACTGATTTGTACACTTCCTGTATTGTGTTATCAAATTGAACATAACATCTACATAGTGTATACTGAGGTTACATCTTAAACACTGTGGGCCCTAATGTCATTGACGGGCATGGCAAAGACTGATATGTACACTTCTTGTATGAACATAAGCAAAGCAACGAGCAATGAGCAAAGTCCATCGCACATGAGCTAAAGCTATCGTGTAGTGTAGTGTGTAGGAGCATTGCGTTGACCCATCCATGTTCATGCTTAGGAGCTTGCTCGTGGTCTTAAAGTAGCAAAATGATTGTGCTTGAGTTATAAAATTAGGTTCACTTCATTCGCTGCAGACTTTGCTTGAGAACAGTTGTATGTAAATTAAATTAGGTCTCCATATGTTTCTATACGAAATAGATTGTAGCTATTAATCATTGGCTCTGCCTGACATGGGTCATAGGGAAGAAGAGTGAATGCTAGTAATAACCTGGCAGCGTGCTCTAATGATGGCACACAGGTTGGCCGTGACCAGACCAGAGCAGCGCCCCAGAGAGAGGTTACGTAGCTGGGGAACCAACATGAGGTGCAGGGCGGCCCGAGTCATTAGCTGCCGTGAGGCCAACAGAGACAAGAGCTCCTCTAGCAGGTGTGAGGCTGAAAAGACAATAGCACACAGACGGAGATGGAGAGGATCGGAATAAAGTCAATTACATTCACTCGATATCTTCATACTACTGAGGAAAGTATGGATACACTTTACCCCCACACCCAACACTCACTCACTCACACACACACACACACACACACACACACACACACACACACACACACACACACACACACACACACACACACACACACACACACACACACACACACACACACACACACACACACACACACACCTAATAATGGATGAGACTCACGTAGCTGGCTGAAAGGTCCCATGATGTATCTGAAGAAATACTGATCCATGTAGTTTTGGGCATAGTCGCAGACCCACACATCATTCATATTTTCTGCAATGCTCAGGAGGCACAGCCTGGTCAGTGTGGCATCATGTTCTTTACCTTTAATCTTACATTTTCTCTTCTTCACCACTTGTTTTTCACCCTCTTTCTCTCCCCTTGCCTCAGACTGACGAAAGAGCGGCATCTCTCTACCACCTCAGGAACCCTACTGTTGAATGACAGAGCACAGGACAATTATAGCAGGGGTAGGCTACACAGAGTGGACCAATCATTTTAGACGTGGAAGCTACTTTTGTATCCCTTCATTCATTCTTTGGCACATCCAACAAAGTGACAGACTGCCAGGTCTACAGCGCACTGTGGGGATTTCTGTAACTAGAACAGAGGCTGTACTGGATTTAACAAATCAATATAATTAATTCAGATCCTGTAGAAACCCGACAAGTAGCATTTAGATTCTATGAAATGGCTATCAATCTCCCTCGATTCGTTGTTCATCAGCACTACACCAGGAAGTATTTCACATTTGAATAGCTTGTTTGGAGAGGGTAACTTCAGTAAAGGTGATTCATTCAACGCAAGGCGGAGCGACCAGACAGGTTATTACGTCAACAAGTAAACGATGAGCTGCAGTTTAATGCTTAAGTCGTGTCAGTGACATGAACAGTGCACTTTCATCTCTCTGTCAATTGGTTTAGAAATCAGTAATATCCAGCCTGACTTATCCTCAGACATTTACGACGTCTGCAGTGAAACCTTGATTTTCATTCTAAGAGCCAACAGTAATTGCGTAAGGATGAACACAAAATGAAACTAATATTCATTCTCGAGCACGGATTACTAAAGAACTGTACTTACATGTTTTTGCTCTTCTGTCTCTTTATCTGCATTTACGCCTTCGTCGCTGGTCACTGAATAATGTGTTGCTATACTACCACCTCTTGATCTGGAGTGCGAAGTTCCCATTTTGGCACATTTTCAAAATAAATAAATACAAATCACAGATTAATCACAATTAATTAAAAAGCAACGAAACAAAATAACACAGTGCAGTAAATAGTACATCACAAATGTGTGGTCTTAGTGTGATCATTTATTTTGTCATTTAGTTAATTACAATCTAAAGTATATTGGTGGATTTTATATATTGACTTTCATGAAATAAGAATACCGGTAGTTACAACTCATATGAATCATCATAGATCATAGAGCCGTTGTCCATACTCTCTCTCCCTCAGGGGTGTGCTTAATTTATATTAGGTACACCAGAAGATGAAGTCTCTGCATGTAGGTGCATTTGTTTCCCACTAACATCAGGCCTTATCATTAGATAAAATAACAAGCTGTATTGGGTCCCTTTAGATGTAGGCCTTTCTGCACATCAAGTGTTTCCCACATAGGCCAAGGAATTGCACATATTTTGCACAGTGTGGTTTACTGGAATCACAGGCATTACAAAGAGAACATAGTGTAAGGAAGCCTAATGTTGCATATTTAAATGGCAGAAACTATTTTTAGAGAATTGACAAATAAAATCACCAAAAGAATACCTTGAAGAGTAAAGAAAATACTTTAAAAAAGAGTAAAATGATGCTAAGCTAACTCCAAGATGTCCTAACATCACGAAGCATGCCATACTTTTCTTTTTATGCTAATCTAAAAGGCCATATTTCACCTGGTCCTCCTCTTGAATAGATGCTCAAATACAAGCAACTTTTAATGTGAACATTGTTTTTTTCTCAAAATGCCCTGATGCACAAGGAACAAATAAACAATAGTATTATTAAAAGCAATTTTCTCTAGTTAATTCCTGTCAGAAGATATTTCTTAGGGTTTTGTTAAGTGCTATTGTACTTACAACTCAAAGGTTGACAGTGACAATCATATGACAGTGACATATAACAGCCACAATTTATGAAGTGGGCATGTGCACCACAGTTGGACCACAGCCACAGCTCCTCACACAGGGAAACGAGGGCACGCAGCTCAGACGTTAGCCATATGCCTCTCCAATTCGACAAAGACTTGCTCATTAGGGAGCCTTTTGAATGCTTCTCCGGGGAGACTGCCTCTTAGTGGTGAGATGGTGATAAGTCACCCTGACACCATCTGGTATAAAGCCCCCAACACACTGACTGATGTGAATCAAATTACTTTCAAATGCCTTCCCTATTAAAAGGAAGGTGTTCACACCTTGTGTCACAACTTTTATCTTCCCAACCAATCATCCAGATGGGCACCTGTGGATTATTCTTTAATTCATTGTATAAAGATGTGAATTCTGTAGTCCTCAGACTAGTTACAGTGTTCTGTTAGCTAGTGAGAGGGAGAGTGCCTGTGTCTCCTAATCCCAATGTTCCCTCAACCTATGTTCATTCAGCCTGTTGTAGATGGGCAGGGTGTTACAGGTCATGGTTGGAGAGATGAGGTCATCCCCAAACAGCTTTTAGGGACGCCATATCAGACTTAAAGACTTGGTCCCTAAATGCATGGTGCTATCATGTGATATCGCTAATACTGAACTATTTGCTCCTATTTTACCTTTGAGTTGTTAATGTGGTTTATTAATGCATCTTGTGCCAAAGAGCTATTTTGAATTCTGTTGTCACTCAGAATAAATGGATTCTCTTCACCAGTCGTCTTCCATTGAGTCTTTGCTTTATACATCTTACAGCCAGCTTATTCAAATGGAATTAAAAATACAGAGACATGTCATTAGGCAAACAAAGCAAAACAGAAGGGTATGAAGTAAATGTAAGGCCACTACAGATACTGTACATTTCAGTGACACAGGATGCACATTTGTGACAGTCTCATTCGTATTCTTTCATTTATTTGATTCACGAGAACATCACTTGCTTTGTAGAGCGTTCAGAAAGATTTGTATTAGGGAGGATGCACACTCTGGGACAAGTGTCGAGTCACAGACAGGGTACCACTCTATGACTCTTCCACTGTGTGTATTTCTAGAAGACCCTGGTTGTGGGGACAGCAGAGAGGGTTGTGGGGACAGTAGGGAGGTGTAGCGGTGCTCCAACCCTATCCCTAGGCTCTATCATTGAAAACCCCATGAGTTCCATAAGGAACGTTGACTGGGACTTCTGCTCGCCCCAGCTCTTTGAAGGTCTTCGCATCCAGAACCAGCAGGAATGTGCTCTTCTCCTAGAAACAGTAACAGTCATGTCAGTATTTTACCAAATGTAGTATATGTAATTTAAGTCAACATCTATATCATGCATAGTGTATCGGTTGTAATTTTGGACGGACTGATGCATCAGATTTCAAGACAACAGAAAGACCAACCCTGTACCACGTACCACAAGTGCCATCACCTGATTCAAAAATGCATTTTGTCTGATTCTCCAGTGCAAGAATAATGCAAGATTAATGCTTTTCATGCAGCAACTCTCTGGGGTTTTAGTGTTACCTCTCTGGGTGTAATGATCACTGACATGACCACACCATCATCCTCATCTGTGGCATCAGGTGATGGAACGAACACAGGCTCAGAGGGATACAGGCCAGGGTATCGCCATGACTACAGGGAATATTATTGATACGTTAAGAGTGTAAGACAACATGCATGCATATGACCATGATAACTATGACAGCTAAACTTGTGAAACACAGTGTAAACTTGACCCATCTTGGGATCCATATTAAGCGATACAACAAGTATTGATAAAACATTTACCTTCACTAAACTATCAAATCAAATAGGACAGATGTTTGCTATATTAGTTTTAGTCTCTCGTAGAGAGCTTTGAATCATTATAGGCATTAGGGCAGCACCTTAAGTTCCTTTGTCTCAACATCCATCTTCAGCAGGGAGTCACTGAACACATGGCCAAAGCCACAGCCATAGTAGTAACGGTATTTGCGAGTATTGTAGTTGTTATAGTTGATCAGTGGGAACTCCAGGCCACCAAACTCCAACAGATCATCACCATAGAGATTCTCATGGACACAATACACCTGCAGTAAAGTACGAGGAAAACCACATTGTTCTCTTTGTGTTATATAATGCTTGGCTGACTACAACTGGACACTCTTTCTCCCACAATGAAGCACACAAACACAGAAACCCATACCCTTCCATCAGCCATTTTCACAGCCTTGGCAGTGCAGAATGGTAGTCTGACCAGATTCTCATCAATAGGTGTTTGCTCATTCACATCCAAGGGCAGCACATATCGCCGTGGCAGATTTGTGCACAGTCCATTGTAAAACTGTCGGATCAACAGAGACCCAAATGTCAGTTATCAGTTTTTTCATTCATTATTGCTAAGATGTAACTCCACACATTTGCACATAACACATTTAACACATCAAATATTTTGTATTTAATATATATATATATATTGATATTTATATTTTAACTGCTTATGAAGCTCAGCTCATAGTCTTAGAAGTAGGACACATGACTTCCTGTTGTCAGTCACCTTGTCCAGTTCCTCCCCAGAAGCCTTGCTGAGATTCTCTAGGGTGAAATCTCCAATGACATTCCCATCATCTCCACAGCACATGTCCATGACCAGATGACCCTGGTCCTCATATGCATTGATCTGGTGTAGGGTGAACATGGCGTTTCCGTAATAGTTCACCTTGCTGTGCTACAGGGTAGAAGATGATCAATCAGGGTTAAATGAGAGTAATGGAAGTAATGATCTCTGATGATGGTTTGACTCACAGGAAATGAATGACTGTGTTTTAGTGTTTTAGTAAAACAGTTGGTTTGTTGTGATAACATGGGCTTTTTGTGTGTATGCAGTGCCTTTTTGTTGTCTTGTATGTGTGTGTGTGTGTACGTGCGTGGTGTGTGGATGTGGGAGATGTCAGGAGCTGGTAAATGACAGGTGGGAAGTGGGTAAAAGTCCTATAAATACAGGCCCTGTTCCCAGTTGAGGAGCATCCTGAAGAAGTGTGTTGGGGCGTCAATTATTTGGTTCAAGGTTACAACAAATTGGCGACGAGGATAAACCTTGCAGTTCTGCTGGATTTCCGTGCCCTTCCAGTTCGCCTTATCCGACCGTGATGACTCACTGTGTGCCCTGTGTGAGTTTATCAAATTGAGGCTTTTGATTCCGACACCGAGTCATGGAGCAGATACGCAGAGCGACTTGAGTTCTATTTGGTTGCTAACAGAATTGAGGATGCTTCTCACCCGGGGACAGGACTGGTCTTCTTTGGAATTTTACTCACTTACTGTTAGGGATTTATTTCACCCTTTTAAGGACTGTAATTAACCTCAGAATTAAGAGTCACACAACCAAGAATGTAATAAATAATTGACTTTTACTCTGTCAGAGAGGAGTGAATGGTGTTAGACCGCTTCTTCAACCTACACTCCTCCAAAGAGGAATGGAGTGCTTTCAGAACGCTGTTCAACCCATCACTAACTTCCCTGGTACCATGTAACAGACTTTATGCAGAGACAATATCACAGAACAAAGACATGACACTCCCATCTTGTACCATCCCGTCCTGGGTTCCAAAGATAAGAATGTTTACCTAAGACCCTCAAAAACCCTGACTCTACAAAAATAAATCAGTCTTAACCTAAACATTTCATGACACCTCTAAATTCCAAGCTTCTCTTCCCACAGTTTCAAACTTCCTTTCACAGAACAATGGAAAGAGCTTAGTCCTCCATTTAACTAACTAACTAATATCAAACTAAAACACATCATGATAATAATTAAAAAGAAACATTTCTTTCACACTTACCCACGCATACAGGACAATAAAACGGCAATGCATACACAAGAAAGCCCAGGTTATAATATTTGTCGTAAGTGAATAAGGTTTGAATAAGGTTTAAAAGTCCCTTGTGTGCAGTTTGCTTTTTCTATTTCCACCCCTTGTGGATTCAGTGATTGAACATACCTTGCCAGTGCGTTTGTCCACAACATGAAAGATGGTTTTCAGAGATGGGTCCCAGGACATGACCTTATGGAAGCTTTTTCCTTGAATTCTGTACATCATAAACTTCAGCAGGTCCAGCTTAATGGGCTGCTCAATGAACACTACATAATTCTCTGACATTGCTGTGGAAACAATATTGAAATATTTGTATGAAATCTACCTTATCCTACTTTGGACTTCTAGAAACAAGAACAGAGACAGAGACAAGACAAAGACAATGCTAAAAGACATTTTAGATGAACAGAGAGGAGAGATAGATACACAGGAAAATCCAGGGAATAACTGCTCTATACAGAGTTAGGAAAAGAGGACGAAAAGTATGTATATATACATATACACACTCACCGGCCACTTCAATAGGTACACCGGTTCAACTGCTCGTTAAAGTAAATATCTAATCAGCCAATCACTTGGCAGAAACTCAATGCATTTAGGCATGCAAACATGGTCAAGACAAGAGGATCTTAAATTCAAACCAAACATCAGACTGGAGAAGAAAGGTGATTTAAGTGACTTTGAATGTGGCCTGGTTGCTGGTGCCAGATGGGCTGGTCTGAGTATTTCAGAAACTGCTGATCTACTGGGATTTTCAATGGGATTTTCAATGGGAATGGTCCGAATAAGAGAAAATATCCAGTGAACTGCATTTCGCTGGGCGCACAACAAGTCAAACATTGAAGCAGATGGGCTACAGTAGCAGAAGACCACACAGAGTGCCCCTCCTGTCCGCTACGAATAGGAAACTAAGGCCACAATTCATCTTCTTTTCCTACCTTTACTGTCGATTCAAACAGCAATGAGACAGTCCTTACACCGATCCCCCATGTCCCCAGTATTCAGCTGTAGGCCAATTCACTGGCTCCGTGCTGGAGCAGATTCAGAGACTCTCTCGTCCCCTCCCCTCCCACAACAATGGCTCTCATTATTTTGGAGACAGAAACCCAGACTCAGTCTCTTCCTCCACTCTGAAGCACTGCGCTGACCCGAGCTCAGAGTATTCACTGATATCTCAACATCTCACTAAAGACATGCCACATCTGCTAGCCTGCTTGAAATCCCTCGACCATCGTCGCCAAAAAATGGTTAATGACTGCAGACCGGTCACTATGATCTCTGTGGTAATTAAGTAATTTGAGCACTGGATTCTGTCCCACCTCAAACCCATACCAACCCACTCCTGGATCCTCTGACGATTGCCTACAGAGCCAACAGATCTGTAAACAAAGCTGGTACTCTCCACTTCATCCTCCAGCACCTGGGCTCTCCAAGAAGCTACACCAGGATTCTAGTTGTGGATTTTCGTTCTGCATTTAATGCCAGTATCTAGGCCTTGCTACAGCTCTCCCAACTATTTCCCATTTCCAATTGTGACTCTGTAACAGAAGGAATAAAAGAATGATAAATAATGATAACATAATGATACATGTGACACTGAGAGAGACCCACCAAAGCTGTGGTAGTAGGATGGCCTCCTGGAATCAGATGCTGGGATGGAACAGAGGACCTCAGCACCAGTCAGATCCGCCTCGTCCCTCTCAACCTTCTCCTCGGGGAGCGGAACCCGGATGATGTTGTAGAAAAATCCTGCAGGGAGAAGCAATAAAGAAATGCACTGAGATCAGAGGATGGTGGGTAATTCCTGTGTGTGTGTGTGTTTGTGTGTGTGTGTGTGTGTGTGTGTGTGTGTGAGTGTGTGTGTGTGTTTGTGTGTGTTTGTGTGTGTATGTGTGTGTGTGTGTGTGTGTGTGTGTGTGTGTGTGTGTTTGTGTCAACTTTCTGAATGAATTAACGCAGAAGTGGAGAAACAGGCATGTGTCACACACCACCCTTTCCATATGAGTTGCCCATGTTGTATGTGGTTCCATCCCTGTCGTAGTGCGGGTGGGCTGTGGCTGCATTTACTGCTATGAATTTTGACCAGTCCACCTGTGGAAGACGGATGAAACGCTTTTATGTTCTTTCCAGAATTACAGTGCAAATAAAAAGTTATAGTTATAGTGAAGGTATTTAGCAGACACTTTTGTCTAAAGTGACTTGCAATACATTACATAGAAAACTAAGTAATAAACATTAAATATTAAATATTAAACATAAACATAAAAACATAAAACATGCAATTAAATATAAGCATAATACAATCAAAATGGTTTTGTGGGAGCCATTGGGGTTTATGTTTTCTAATCTTGTTTGGGACACTAGATAGCGCTCTACCTTAATTGGGCTCACTCAATAGGTGGGAACATTCATGTAGATGTCAGGTGTTGCTTGACGGAGGGAGAGCACCCATAGCTTTTTGACCACTTCATTGTGTCACCAAAGTTCTGTTACATGGTGTAAATTAAGATGCTGGTTTAGATGTATGGACACCTTTATTGATTGGATTTTATTGTGAGAAAAATAAAGTATTATAACCAAGAACTTGAACTCAAAGTTGGAACGTTATTTCACATCTAACAAGTAAGCGTGTCAATCAAGTGCTCAGTCAGCAATCCCTCTGGGCTTTAAGTGTAGACTTGCCCGTACAGGTTTCTTGGACCCCACAGGTCTTGAATGACTATTTTCTATGCAAAAGCGTTTAAATGCCTTTCAAATTCCCCAAACCATTTTAATTGTGCAATCAACTAGATGATTGGTAAGACCATAGCATATTCTAGATGACTTTACATTACACTACCTTATCTTTGGTCTCCAGACTCTGGGGGTCAATCCTGCGCATGTAGTTGGTCTCTGTACTGACATAATAATCACCCTTGTACTTGACAAAGTTCACGCTTGCGTTATCTGTGGTCTCTGGGGAGAAGTGAAAAAAGGGCAGATTAATCCAGGAGAGAAATAGCTGAACAGGTGATGTCACAGAGTGAGGGCAGAAGACTGTGAAGTATGCAGTGCAATGCAGTGCAATGCAGTTTCCTTGTACGTCGCTTTGGTGTTTAATATAAATATAAATGTACGTAATTCTCCAGCCGTGTGAAATAATTGTTTTGTCTTGTTTTGTCTTGTTTGTCGTGAGACAACGCTGAGACAACACTGAGTATGTAAGGTGTATTTTTGCTCTGGCACTACACAGCTGTTGGTGTTCAGAAGTCACAGTTTTCCATGTACTGTATGCCGTTTTGGAGGAGGCCACCAGTGTTGACTGGTGGTAAAATCACCCTAATTCAAGCACTCACTTGGGAGCTGAAACCTTGAGAAGAAGCGGGCGAAGATGTTCTTGCAGGGGTCAGGCATGGCCATAGTTCCAAACTCAGACACCACAATACGGTTCTTCTCCAAGTTCTGCACATATGAGTCGCTCCTCAGGAACCGGCTGCTGTAGGTCACCTCGCCATCCTTAATGTGAAAGCGATGCATCATGGCCATGCCATCAAACCAGTGGGTGTAGCTACATTCAATGAAAATAAGCAATCATGACGATGATATGCAATATGGATATGTATTCATTTTTCACAACAGTTAATTTCAGCCACCCTTACCCGATTGCTTAAAAAAGCCTTCAAAATGCTCCCATGGTTACATCCATGTCTTTATCATTTCAATAGTTACATAGTTTACACATTACATCCAGAGATCCAAATGAAAGATAAAAAACGGTTCACAACAGTCAAGGAAAATGAAATAGTGTAAGTAAAGTAAAGTCATTTAAAAAAAGAAATATTAATTAAGGGAAAATCGATTTAAAAGTAAATAGAGGGTTTCATTAAGGAGAAGGAATCAAACAGGGTGCATCATAGGTATCAAGAAAAGTATTAATAAAAGAAAAACAAAAGATCTCCTAGGAGATGGTCACGTGAAACCCTTCACGTGAGTTATTTACCCACTTATTTAGGTGGGTTACACAATGTTTCTCTGTTGCATACCATGTCAGGTCAAATGTCAGCCATTTTAATTTTAAAAAACATGTCACGTCTTGCTTCTCTCATGACTATCACAGTTGCGATGTTTGTGACCATACCCTTTCTCTCTCTAAAGCCTGAAGAAGGAAAGAGATGGTGTGTGTTTATTTTACCTGTCTTCGCCAAATTCAAATTTTCCCGGGCCATTCCTGAGGAAGCTTCCATGGATCCAGGATGGGATGTTGCCCTTGACGACGGTGCCAATGGCCTCTGGGGTCTCCTCCAGAGTGCTCACCAGTGGTTTGATGCACTCCAGGCCACTGGCATCAGGCCTTGATTTGTGGGCTGCGACATGATTCACATGCATATTTACATATTAAATGAAAGCTTATGGGGGTGTGGGGGTGGATATCATAAAGATTCACAGCAGATCGTAAACATTCACGGCAGAAAAGCCTTCCTGATTCTGAATCTAGTTAAATGGGATGCAGTCATGTTATTGATGACACTTTGGTCTTGGTTAATTACTCTTTGTCACCTTTCATCATTGCTCATCAGGCATAACTATGCATCCTTAATAGAGTCCCTCAATCACTCCAGGCACTGATATTCATTCTTCTAATGCAAACAGGTCTAGCAACTTTTTGTTGTTCTGTATGATAATCAGGTTTCTCTGACCTGCTGCCTGAGATGGTTCTCAAAGGCCTACCCCCATTCCCATACTATGATTAGTTGCAGTCACTCACACCTCAGTTTGCTTCCTGACCCCAGGTTTCTGAGCAATACCCGTGCGGAGACCTTTCCTTTGTTACCATAATTACCAGATTAGTTACAAGATTGCCATTTTGGAGATTATGCTGGCCAATTTTTGGTCTCACACAGGATATACTGTCATTTCTTAAATTATATTATATCATATTTATGCACCGTTTGGATTTTGTGTGCGGAGGGCCTTTGAACCATTGCAATGGTGCTACGTGTTGTCACCCAGGTGAAAGTAAATCATTACCCATATCATACCAGGTGTTATGGCCCATCACTATTCTTAAGATTAGTTTATGATTAGATGATGAGTTAAAGACATGCGTCTATCATGTGTGATGTAATGTTTTCTTCTTTAGTGGTGTGAGGGACAGAGGCGGACACCCCACGTTTTTGGGATGTGGGCGACTGGACTTGCTGATGAAGTGGGGAAAAACACAGTGCAGGAGATGGTGGCTCTTATAAATATATGTATATTTGTTTACAAGGGGGACTCTCCAGTATCAGCCCCCCAAAACATGTGCCAACAAAACAAACAAACATAAATCAAAATACAAACAGTAGTACTCAAAGTACTCAAGTAACTAGGCAAACTTAGCACCTGCTTGGCACATTCCAGGCGCAAGCTAGGTACAAAACTAGGCACATTCTGTATTTAGGCATCAAAATACAGAAAACTAGGCACAAAACTAGGCACATAAACTAGGCACATAAACTGTATCCACACATCTAAATACACACCTCACCTCACCTCACGAAGTGTTTTTTGCTCAAACGCCTTTCACAGCCTCTCATGCCTGTCTTTCACAGCCTCTCCTGCCTGTCTCTCCCCTCTCCCCTCTCCCCTCTCCCTTCTCCCTTCTCCCCTCTCCCTTCTCCCTTCTCCCTTCTCCCTTCTCCCCTCTCCCCTCTCCCCTCTCCCCTCTCCCTTCTCCCCTCTCCCTTCTCCCCTCTCCCTTCTCCCCTCTCCCCTCTCCCCTCTCCCCTCTCCCTTCTCCCCTCTCCCTTCTCCCTTCTCCCTTCTCCCCTCTCCCCTCTCCCCTCTCCCTTCTCCCCTCTCCCCTCTCCCCTCTCCCCTCTCCCCTCTCCCCTCTCCCCTCTCCATCCGCATGGAGTGAGGCACCCTTTAAATAGGGCAGCCACTTGGGCTAAAGTGGTCCAACCACTGTCGTGGGGGAGCCCGGACCCAACCATTGTGCTGGGGGAATCCACCCCACATTAGGGCCAAACTTCTCTCCAGTGAGCCACGGTGAGAAGGGGGAAAATTCACCTTCTCACAAGCAGCCACACTGAGATTTGTTTTTATTCAGAGAAGCATGGGATGAGTTTCCCCTGAACTTCCCCTGAAAGGAGTCAGCAGCGTCTGAACGACTTAGGAATGATGGATTGTAGAAATAGCTGAATGGGTTATCTAATCTATTGGTCTGTGATTAGATACAGTACATATCACAAAATGGAAAATCCCTAATTCTTTCTATGTATGACAATGAATATAATAATAATAATAATAATAATAATAACAATAATAATAACAACAATAATAATATCAATATATAATAAAATAACAATTATTATAACATATAGCTTTTCTTTACATCTGCTAGTGTCTTTGACTTTTACATTATGTCAGCAAGTTTAAAATTCAACATACTAAACAAATGAACTCATATGGTGCACTCAGTCAAATTTGTATGCTAACATGTTGTGGCCAAAATATAATACTACAGATATGCTGTATATAAGGACCTTCACAACAGATTTGGCTAAAGACTTCAATCCAATTGTTGATTTTTCAAAAGTCATGCATGCCACAAATTCTGTAGCGATTTGATTTAGAAAAACCCAGAGAGCGAGAGAGAGGGGGGGGGGGGATGAGAGAGGGAATGAGAGAGAATGAGAGAGAGAGAGAGAGAGAGAGCGAGAGAGAGAGAGAGAGAGAGAGAGAGAGAGAACAGTAGTGAGATCAGGTGGGTACAGATGTATTATTCCCTGGAGAGACATGGGTATTACCTGGGGCGCTGATGGAGGGTTGTGCTGAGGGCTTGGGCATGGCTGGCTCTGGCTCTGGCTCTGGCTCTGGCTCCCGTGCTGCTCTGCGCTGGTCGACAGAGAGGAGTGAGATGAGACAACCTCACAGGCCCCACAGGGGAAAACCTCCTCCCAAGAGAGCGCAAACAAAGGGGGTGTGATCTGTCTCTTTCTCTCCGACACACTTGACCCTTGCACACACACCGCAGCCCAAGCACCAAGCTGTTGTCATGATGAAATAACCAACCTTACGCCTGTTGATAACACACAAGGCTTTTTATCGCCCATAATATAATTATGTAGTAGTCCAGCAAACAGGGCTGACCTGGAATTAAACTCTGCTATCAGTTTTATGGCACTTGGCAAAACACTGTGTAAGAGCAGGTTTTGCTAAAAGTATTTTACTTCTACCATATTGGTTTGTTTCTTCAATAAAAAACAAAGCTGACTGTACACACCTGGAGACTAGTTTCAGCACTGTCAAGACAGACTAGCTGACATTCCAGCCCCTTAATGAGGGTTTGGTATTTTCGCCCTCAGCCAAGACCAAGACCATCCGTCAGGAGCCAAAGCCACGTATCCTCTTGGCCTGTCAGTGTGAAAACAATAGCTGTTTTGCAGCCCTGGCCTAAACCCGTGGCCATGGTTATTTCCCAGCCCCATGACCTAAGAGGCAAGGCTGAGGTGGTTGCTAGGCTGGGGTTCAGGTGGACTTAATCAATGTGTTCCTGAAGGGAGCTACTACTACAGCCTGCAGATTTTTTTTTACAGTGGCTTACACACATTTTATGAAAAAAACTCTTTTTTTTTTAACTCTACACACGATTCACAAAACTGGACACACAAAATGCAAAACATCACAAATCTCCTGCAAAATGCAATAATCCCATTTCAAAATGTTTTGTGTCAAATTTTTCGGTCCCTAGATACACACTTGTTATTCCTTTCAATGTATCGTGTTCTAGTGCAGTTCATAGAGCAATCTGACAAAACCACAATAGACTGAATATTTAAACACAACAGCAGAGTACTTTCACAAATTTCAGTTATTCATTTTCAGTTTTCCAAAACACTGTGGACTGAACGTTTCACATGGACAGTGCACCTTTTGCATTTTCAGTGCTAGAATCAATGTTGAAAATACAAAATACTTTGTTCTTAAAGTTAAAGTTAAAATTATAACTTAAATATATTTAGTCAACACAAAAATGCAAAGCCATTTAGGGAGCTGAGGGTTGTAACAGCAACAAAGACTCAGTAGAGTGCATTGCCAAAACAGTATTTGAAAGTGTTATATTTGAAAGTAAGGAAACTATTTTGTAGTATGTAAGAAGAATACTAATTGGCCCTGTGTAGTTGGTACATGAACACTGTACGAGCAATCGCAGCCTACAATATAACCAGTGTCCTCCTTTGGAACTGGTATTGCGTTTTTACCTGCTGTGGCTTAAAAAGTGTTTCATGAAATTGAAAATTAGCTTTATGTTTTGCAGATTTTGTGAGGGGTTTTGCTCTTTGAGTGACAGGTTTCAGAAATTTCATGAAATGTAAAAATGTAATATCAAGCATCAAACATCAACAGGGAATTAAATAATGAAATACAAATGGTTTTCTGGCAATTAAACTACATTAACCAACACAAGAATGAAACATATGAACACAAACATGAATGTCACAGAGTAGAATTGAACAGATTTTGCCATATCTAAGGCCAAGGACTTCACAGAGGTGGAATCCTGCGAGCATAGGTGGTGCAAAAACACAGCAGGACTTACTGAGCCAATACTTTCTGAACTTTTACTGTTGTAGTTACCTAAAGTGTACAAAGGTCAGTTCATGTCATCCCAAGGAGACGAACCCTGATTATGGTGAAAGATGTCCTTCAACTGCTGTAGGGTCAAGGGTCGTCTTGGCACAGTCTACTATTACTGTAGTTTCTTCCCTACAGCGCAGTGAACTGTTCTGCCTTCACAGGAGGAGGCAGTGCCTGAGTAGTTCCACTAGGGGCGTTATCTTAAAAAGTTCACGTAATCATTTGTAAGGCCCCTCTGCGCCCCCACCTGGCCTTGCAGTGGTAGTGCAACAGCCCTTGAGTGTTGCATTGTCCTAACTAACTTGATGGTCCACAAGATGATGGTTATGTGTTGAAAACAGAAACATAAGGGATGCTCTGTTAGCATACATTTTCCAAGTAATACAAGAATGAGATATTATGTTATTGCAAATACAGTGTGTCCCCCCTGTGCGTTTGCTATTTACCCACACTGAAACCTGACAGCAAAGCAGGGTCTGCACCTCCAACTATGAAACTATAAAGATACACTTCAGTATTTTACTTTTACCATATTGATTCTGTTTCTTCAATAAAAAACAAAACTGACTGAACACACCTGGAAACTGTCAAGACAGACTAGCTGACATTCCAGCCCCTTAATGAGGGTTTGATATTTTTGCCCTCAGCCATCAAAACCATCCATCAGGAGCCAAAGCTACGTATCCTCTTGGCCTGTCTCAGTGTGAAAACAATAACTGTTTTGCAGCCTTGGCTTAAACCCGTGGCCATGGTTATTTCCCAACCCATGACCTAACAGGCAAGGCTGTGGTGGTTGCAAGGCTGGGGTTCAGGTGGACTTAATCAATGTGTTCCTGAAGGGAGCTACTACTACAGCCTGCTACAATATTTTTACAGTGGCTTACACACATTTTCTGAAAAAAAAGTCTAATTTTTTTTTAACTCTACACACGATTCACAAAACTGCACACACAAAATGCAAAGCATCACAAATCTCCTTCACAGGAAGAGGCAGTGCCTGAGTAGTTCCACTAAGGGCGTTATCTCTTAAAAAGTTCACGTAATCATTTGTAAGGCCCCTCAGCGCCCCCACCTGGCCTGGCAGTGGTAGTGCAACAGCCCTTGAGTGTTGCATTGTCCTAACTAACTTGATGGTCCACAAGATTATGGTTATGTGTTGAAAACAGAAACATCAGGGATGCTCTGTTTGCATACACTTTCCAAGTAATACAGTGTGTGTCCCCTGTGTTTTTGGTTTCATAATCCGTCTATGTCCTGACTGACTTATCTTCACCACACACACACACACACACACACACTCACACACACACACACACACACACAAATTGAATGACTCAAGTATTCACATATATTCCGAAGAGCAAAACGTGAACAGGGCAAATGTATTTGATAAGAGTGCAGCTTATATAAACTTTGCTGGAATCTGGGGACGCTTTCTTTGAATAGAAAGTCCAGTGCGAGACCTTGGTATCTCAGCTGTTAGCTTTCCCAGGAACTCTTACTGTATCTCATTTCTAAAAAGCTTTCATAACACCTACCTGGTAAAAACGAGAATGGGAGAAGGTGAGGAGGCAGAGTGCTCATCATAAAGCAACACTGCCTCTACAATTATCCACATTACACAAACAAATCCCTTCTATCCAGCAATTAGATTTTTTTTATCATTGAAAACAAGGTATGCCTTGGCCCACTGAGTTCCATCAGACACCAAAACAAGACACAAAGACAACACAACAATTTTCAGGGCACAAAAACTATTCAAGGACAGTAATAAGTGTTCAAAGGTTAAATGCATTCAAATGCATGTTGTATCTCTGAAAGACTTCTGGAACCTATATTCTGGACTCATAGCTCAATGCAGGCATATGATTGGTTCACACAAATGAGCACAAGCAGCCAGGTACCCTTAGAGTTCACTGAAGGGCATGAGAATAGTTTTTGATAGCACAGCTGAGTTGCCAATGATGAAAGTTCTCTTTTTTTTATCCAAAAGGCATTTCGTCACACCGACAGTGTGACAGGGGTTAGAAGCGGAGCATTTAAAAAGCAGCTTCAGACACCCTCTCACCGCAGTTGAACAAAGTCAACATGTTGTCCATTGTGCTGGCATCTGTGCTCATCGCTAGCGGTAAGGACCCTGTGTGTGTGCAAATTTCAAGTGTGAGTGTGTGAGAGAGACTAAGAGAGAGAGAGAGGGAGAGAGAGAGAGAGAGAGATATATATAAATAGAGAGAGAGAGGGAGAGAGGGAGAGAGAGAGAGAGACAGAGAGAGAGAGAGAGAGAGACTGATGAAGCATGACTGGAGTTTTCAGATAGTTTTCAGATAATGTGGCATTAGAGTGAATGGATACTGTTTCACCTCTCCAGCCCTCGGGTGCGGCACCCCCGCCATCGAGCCCGCCGTGACTCGCGTGGTCAACGGAGTGGACGTCGTCCCCAACAGCTGGCCCTGGCAGGTACCTCACCTTTCTCTCGTTCTCTTTCTCCCGTTTTATGAGTCTTTTACTTCATGCCTCTTTGTCTATGTCTTTGCTTCTTCTGTTAGTCCTCCCTTCTTTTCTTCCTTTCTTTCCTCTCACTTCATTTCTTTCTTTCTTCATGCATTGTCTGCAGCCATTAAAACAGTAGTAAAGTAAACAAAGCTTTTCATGACATTTGTTATTCTCTCTTGGTCTTAAGTCGTTCTCCACCTCCTTCCACAGATCTCCCTGCAGTATGAGAGGAGCGGAGAGTGGAGGCACACCTGTGGCGGATCTCTGATTGCCACCAACTGGGTCATGACAGCTGCCCACTGCATCAAGTAATAATCCTTTTTCTAGTGCTTAGTGTTACAATGTGCAACATGTAACAGAGGGCTATCATAGCTTTCCTGTTATATCATATGAATTAATATCTGCAAAATTATAATGTAACAACATGCCACTATACGAATGTAACACAAATGCCTGAGTAGTTAGGAAAACTTTGTTTAAAAAAGGAATGTTTGAACAAAAAGGTCCACTTCCAAGTTCAGGGATTTTGCTGAACAGAAAATGTAATTCATTGGCAAATGCTTTGGGAATGCTTGATTTTACTCTGAACCAGTAATTTCAACCTCTGTGGGTTAGAAATGTGTCTGACCATGCATTCTCTCCCGCAGCCACGACCTGACCTACAGAGTCTTTGTTGGAAAGCACAACCTGAAACTGGAAGAGGCCGGTTCCAAGGCCATCACCCCCGCTACCATCATTGTTCATGAGAAGTGGAACCCCATCTTTGTGGCCTTTGGGTGAGGAGAACACCCATTTACTGTCATTACCATAACTTACAAAAGTCTGGGACACAAGCTCCCTCTATCAAGGCTGGTCATACAGTATTGTTCAGCATATGCTATCCAGGAGAGGATCATTTCATGAAGTAAAAGATCACTCTTTTCTTTAATTTCACTATAATTTCTCATAATGTTATCAACTATTTGAGACATTGTCTTTGATGCTGTAGAGCCATGGCACTGAAGAAAGAGGTCCTGTTGAATTATGATGCCAGAACCTCTCTTGATTTGTGCTGCTCTCCTTGTCCCGTTTAGAAACGACATTGCCCTGATCAAGCTCTCCGAGCATGTGACCCTGAGCGACTCCGTCCAGCTGACCTGCATCCCCGCCGCCGGAAGCGTCCTCACCCAGGACTACCCCTGCTACATCACCGGCTGGGGCAGACTCTACAGTAAGTCTTCTGGTCTCTATATGGGGGCGACAGTGGTACAGGAGGTAGAGAAGTTGTTTAGTAATCAGAAGGTTGCTAGTCCGATTCCTCACTGTCGAAGCGTCCTTGAGCAAGACACTGAACCCCTAATTGCTCCTGATGTGCAGTGTGCCATCAGTGTAGATGTAAAATGTATATACATCCTTAATAAGTCGTGGATAAAAGCGCCTGCTAAATGTAAATTTCTCTTTCTTCTCCTCTTCTCCCACCTCCCCTTAAACATCTGCGTACTCATCTAAGCTCATTCAACAAGTCCGAATTTGACTTAGGAGTCACGTACACATGTTTTTGTGTCCATATGTACAATATACACTCTTAGTGCTTCATGTACATGTAGTGCGACTGCTCACTGAGTCATTGCTGAACTCCAGGTATGTCTCTCTGTACACATGCACTCCTACGACTGTTGACATTCACGTATGGGTGTGTGGTTCGTGCATACAGTATGTATACATTAGCAGTATGGAATGTGTGCAGTGCTGATGTCTGACTGTGCTGCTGCTGTGCTGTGCCCTAGCTGGAGGCCCCATCGCTGATAACCTGCAGCAGGCACTGATGCCTGTGGTGGACCACGCCACCTGCACCAAGAACGACTGGTGGGGACCTGCTCTTAGGAACACCATGGTCTGCGCTGGAGGAGATGGTGTCGTTGGTGGTTGCAACGTGAGTATTAGAGGCATGGATAGAAATGATGAAATATCAAACTTGTGTGGTTGGTTTGGTGAAAGGGCTCATACACAAACAAGCCAGAGAGGATAGAGGTCGAGTCGGTTGAGCGCAGTTTATCTGTGTGCTTTGAACATGAGTTACGGCACAGAGATGCGTCAGAAAATGAGGTGTGTGGTCTTGAATAAAAACGTCCTTAGCCTAACAAAGAAATCTAATCACTCCTTAAAACTAAAACTTATATCATGACTGCTATCAGTGTGTGTGTGTGTGGATCATACACCAGGTCGTGCCTTCTGTAAATGGCTTTTCTCTGTTTGGATAGGATGACTGGTGGCTCACTGTGCGCACACACACTCACATACAATACAGACACACACGCACGCACACACGCACGCACGCACACACACACACACACACACACACACACACACACACACACACACACACACACACACACACACACACACACACACACAATGCTGTCTCACTTGCACCTCCTAATGACTCATCTCAGGAGTGGAGCCTGTAGCGAGGGGCTCATGACTGCTATCAGTGTGTGTGTGTGTGTGTGTGTGTGTGTGTGTGTGTGGGGGTGTGTGTGGGTGTGTGGGTTTGTACACCAGGTGGTGCCCTCCAGAAATGGCTTTTTCTCTCTCTTTGCGTAGGGTGACTCTGGCGGCCCCCTGAACTGCAAGAATGCTGAGGGTAAGTGGGAGGTCCACGGCATCGCCAGCTTCGTCTCCGGGCTGGGCTGCAACTTCATTAAGAAGCCCACCGTCTTCACCCGTGTGTCTGGCTTCAATGACTGGATTGATCAGGTATAGATTTCAAGTGCACACACACACACACACACGCACACACACACACGCACACGCACACATCATACAGGAGCACTAGTTTCTGTCGACACACTGTGTATCCAACTAGTGCAAACATCAGTGTCCCTCACAAAGTGATATGTGGTGTATTTAACTTGTTATGTCATGTCCTCATAAAAACAGTAGTTGACATGCTGTTGTTGATATAGCAATACAAGAATATTATCCCCTGTAAAATAATGATGGGATTTTCTGTCTTTATCTTTTCAGGCTATGATGAACAACTAAGCGGAACATGTTTCAAATTGCAATAAACTGGTTTGAATAACATAGAACTATCTCTGAGCGTTTTGTGTCATTGTATGGAATTTGTGTGTGTGTGTGTGTGTGTGTGTGTGTGTGTGTGTGTGTGTGTGTGTGTGTGTGTTTGGAAGAGAAATCTAGAAGGACGTTTCATGAAATACGGGGGGAAAATCAATCACTGAGAATTCAAGAAGACCAAGAAAACACAGTTTATTTGATTTTTGTAAATTTAATTTAATATGTGCATGAAATGAAAGTTATAATTGTGCATAGTATATAAAGTGTGTGCTCACATAAATGTATTACTGTGGAGTACTAACTGAGTACATCTAAGCTACATTTAAGTGGTGTTGAGATGTATTTTAAGTACATTATGCCCAGTAGACTTTGAATTAATGTGATTTAATCACAGCTGTGGGGATGTCTTTTACCAACAACATCACTTTCACTCATGTCAAATAGCTTAATTATATTTCCTTTAGGCCAACTACAGTAATTATAGTGGAATTGGAAGTGTTTTAAGTTGTAGTGTATTTGATATTATGTATAATTAACAAAAGGTAGGTAGACCACATTAAAAATAAAATATTTAGTTATATTAAAAATATAATTTTTTTCTTATACATACACTACCGTTCAAAAGTTTGGGGTCACCCAGATAATTTCGTGTTTTCCATGAAAACTCACACTTTTATTTATCAAATGAGTTGCAAAATGAATAGAAAATATAGTCAAGACATTGACAAGGTTAGAAATAATGATTTCTATTTGAAATATTAATTTTGTTCTTCAAACTTTGCTTTCGTCAAAGAATGCTCCATTTGCAGCAAGTACAGCATCGCAGACCTTTGGCATTCTAGCTGTTAATTTGTTGAGGTAATCTGTAGAAATTTCACCCCACGCTTCCTGAAGCACCTCCCACAAGTTGGATTGGCTTGATGGGCACTTCTTGCGTACCATACGGTCAAGCTGCTCCCACAACAGCTCAATGGGGTTGAGATCTGGTGACTGCGCTGGCCACTCTATTACAGACAGCATACCAGCTGCCTGCTTCTTCCCTAAATATTTCTTGCATAATTTGGAGGTGTGCTTTGGGTCATTGTCCTGTTGTAGGAGGAAATTGGCTCAAATCAAGCGCTGTACACAGGATATGGCATGGTGTTGCAAAATGGAGTGATAGCCTTCCTTATTTAAAATCCCTTTTACCTTGTACAAATCTCCCACTTCACCAGCACCAAAGCAGCCCCAGACCATCACATTACCTCCACCATGCTTGACAGATGGCGTCAGGCACTCTTCCAGCATCTTTTCACCTATTCTGCGTCTCACAAATGTTCTTCTGTGTGATCCAAACACCTCAAACTTTGATTCGTCTGTCCATAACACTTTTTTCCAATCTTCCTCTGTCCAATGTCTGTGTTCTTTTGCCCATATCAATCTTTTCTTTTTATTGGCGAGTCTCAGATATGGCTTTTTCTTTGCCACTCATCAGGCCAGCATCCAAGAGTTGCCTCTTCACTGTAGACGTTGACACTGGCGTTTTACGGGTACCATTTAAAGAAGCTGCCAGTTGAGGACTTGTGAGGCATCTATTTCTCAAACTAGAGACTTGCTGAGTTGTGCACCAGGGCCTCCCACTTCTCTTTCTACTCTGTTAGAGCCTGTTTGTGCTGTTCTCTGAAGGGAGTAGTACACACCGTTGTGGGACATTTTCAGTTTCTTCGCCATTTTTCGCATGGAATAGCCTTCATTTCTAAGAACAAGAATAGACTGGCGAGTTTCACATGAAAGTTCTCTTTTTCTGGCCATTTTGAGAGTATAATCGAACCCACAAATGTGATGCTCCAGATACTCAACTAGCTCAAAGGAAGGCCAGTTTTATAGCTTCTCTCACCAGCAAAACAGTTTTCAGCTGTGCTAACATAATTGCACAAGGGTTTTCAAGGGTTTTCTAATCATCCAGTAGTCTTCTAAGGCGATTAGCAAACACAATGTACCATTAGAACACTGGAGTGATAGTTGCTGGAAATGGGCCTCTATACACCTATGTAGATATTTAATTAAAAACCAGACGTTTCCACCTAGAATAGTCATTTACCACATTAACAATGTATAGAGTGTATTTCTGATTCATTTAATGTTATCTTCATTGAAAAAAACAGTGCTTTTCTTTGAAAAATAAGGAAATTTCTAAGTGACCCCAAAAGGTTTTGAACGGTAGTGTACATATATGCTAAATTCCTTGTGCTATTGGTTGGGGACCTCCTACAGCGGCCAATCCTCTCGCTTCCACATGCAAATACTCAAATAGGCAACCTAACCTAACCAATAAAACGACTGCCCAACAATAGATCAACAACAACAAACAACTGGCTGGAGATAACCTACAGCAGTGGTTCCCAAACTTTTTACAGTCCCGTACCCCTTCAGACATTTAATTTCCAGCTGCATACTTCTGTTTCAAACGGTACATTCTGCGAATTCCGTCCGTTTTCTGTTATCGCGGACATTTTCTCCCCGCGTACCCCCTGAACCACTTCGCGTATCCCTGGGGGTACGCGTACCCCAGTTTGGGAACCGATGACCTACAGCACACGCCACATGTTGAGCCCGGGATCCGCAAAGGCCCTTCATCCCAGTAGGCTACAACATACGCTGTATGTAGCCCACACGTGCTAAACACAACATGACAGCACAATCATAGAACCTGAGCAGCAGTCAAAAAAAAAAAGTCTAAATCCTAAATCCTCCATACTGCACCTTTAAATGTCATTTTAGGAGTCATAAACTATAATCCTTGCAAAGACGCAGGTTTCTGACCATATCTGTATGATCTGTCTCCTCAAAACAGTTGGTAAAATATGGTCTTTTGAATGTTGATTGTCAGAAACAAACAGAAGCTGATGTACGTTCATCTATTTAAAAGCAAAACTGTCGTAGGTGAGGTTTTAGTTTGTAAGACAAAAAATGTAGACTACTTTACGATTTGGTAAAATGTAGGCTACTTTATGATTTGGTAAAATGTAGGCTACTTTATGATTTGGTAAGGCGTGTTATTGACAGTCAGGACGTGTGGCAGGACCTGCTCCCTCTGGTGTGCTCGTGTGTGTTTTGAGAGAGAGAGAGAGATAGACAGAGGGAAGAGAAGCTGGAAATCCCGCTAGTAGCCTAAAGCATAGGCAAGTCGGTGCACATTTTTTGACCTAACATATCTGAACCCGCAATATTTTCTGGGAAGCTTACAAAGAGCCAAGGGTTATGGGTCGACCCGTGCATCACTAACCTGCATGTGTCAGAATAATCTATCAAATCAACTACAGATGTTAGATCATTTACATCTCACACAGTCCACCCAACTCAACAAAGCTGCTGTTGTTAACTTCCTCTACACTGTGGTCTCGTGCTTCCTGTTGTGAAGATTAGATAAAGCTGCTTCCTGCCTATCTTCACTCTTTGCTGTTCCTGTTGCATTGGAAGGCCCTTGGGGAAACACCTAGAACAGGTTACATGCTTCTAATTACATTGGCAAAGACAATGATGAAAAATACTTTGAATCTGTATGCTAGTGTGTTGAATGTTTAAGGGCCCTGGTGTTGTGTCTTGTGTCTTTTAAGTCACTGAAAAAAATCTTTCTTATGCTTAGTAGCAGGGAATTTTTTTCCATCTTACTGAGACATGGCGATTCACAGAGGCTGAAATATCAGTGCAAAATAGGGTGACCAATTACAGGGGCATACATTTACGCATATCGTTAAATTGTTTATATCACTAATAATGTGTGTTAATGGGTGTGTTAATAGCCTTATGTAGAAGGTATTGTTTTCACAGGTGCATGATTGTCATGGGCATCTGTCATTATATCATAAGCAGCATTTCACTGCTGGGTAAGAAACGCTTCAGTGTCTGAGTGCATGGATGGAGAGACCATCTGATGGACTGATTATGTTTGATGACTTTGTATTTGGTTCTCTGTCTTGTTTGGATGTAGGGTTTGTTGCCATGGCACTCAACAGACATTCCTGCTTGCCAGTGACATGTCTTAATTGTAACAAAACTAACCTGAGCAACAGCTTAGACAGTAAGAGACTCATTTGCTGAATTTGTTAAAGAATTTATTCACCATGCTCAAATACCAATTTCCAACCTTTACACCTTTACATCTCTTCCGAAATAAACACAACATGTGCATACAAATGATGTTGTATTAGAATGTGTGGCTATAATATGTTGCATGTTTGTAATGTGGCCGTGTGTTTCTAGAGAGTTGTCTTGGTCTGTGTGAGGGTGCCTCACATTCCTGCATCAATGGTCAGTGAACTTCAACTTTATTTGTTTCGATGATAGTTACAATAAGTCAGTTCTATTTTTCAACACTGACGTTCTCTCTGTTTCAGTTTCAGACGCTCTTCTAGCCTGCATGAAAGGTAAACAGCTGATTAGACCCCAAATGCATGCATATTATACAATGACTGTGACCTGATTTGTTGAATTATTATTATTATTTTGTAATAATTTTACTTTTATTTAATTTTTATTATTTATCTTTATTTGTACACTTCTATTTTATCTATGTAAAATGTAGCACAACTGTGGTGCGCCTTATACCTGTAACCTCTGCGCCTCTTTAAATTAGGGTTTCCCCTCTTTGTGCTTCTCGATCTCATGCCATACGTCCTCCAACTCTGATGCAAATGATAAAACATTTGTTTACATCGACACACTGGCACCAATTTAAAGTAGGAGTGTCTGTCTGAGTCAGATTGTTAATATTTATATTGTTATAGAAAAAAAAATGACTATCCAACTAACTAAAATGCAGTCATTTAACCATTCCTGCTCTGCCATAATTGACTGTAGCTTAGTAATCAGGAACTCATACTTTAGTTATCAAGCTAAATCATGCTAAGTCTGCAATCCTTTACTCACAAAAGTTGCAAGAATATCATAGCAAAGAAGCACACTAGAGCAAATATTTACATGTTAGCAAAATGGACCACATAGTCAAGCGGTTCTTCAACCAGTTCAGTTAAAAAACGTTTGGCTTATGTTCTCAATCTTCATTAGATTTCCGAGTGTGGCTGAACACCTTTTCGACTGAGATCAACAAGGGGGATAACTTCACAGTCACCTGCGAGCACAACCTCACTCTAGACCACATTGAAGAATTGATTTGGCTTAAGGACAACGAACGTGTTCCTCGTCAGAACACACGCCAGTTGACCCTTGAGGACCTAATCATAAGTGTCACAGTGTCCTGCAAAATACACAGTCATTGTGGTGACTTCATCTCAGGCACCATGAAGATTGATGTTTCAGGTTAGCTCATTGTTGCTCATTATAACCACGAATGGTGCATACGTCTGCATATTCAAGTCAGCTGTTTATCTACTTGTATTGTTTTCAGGTCTGTTATACAGAAACATGTGTGCGAAACCTTATGTGATCTTAAAGTCCTGTCTGTCATGCCTGTCTTTCCTATTTCAGCATATGGGTCGCTGGGAGCTCCAGGCAGCGGCAAGGCGGTGTTGGTGGTGTTGCTGGGGGTGTGTTGCGTGATTGCTGTTGCTCTGATCGTTTTTAATCGGGATGGTGGTAAGGGTCAGGATCATTCGCCTCAGACTAGGACATTTCATAAATTACAGCCGCAGTTGAGAAAAAAGGGATTCAAGCAACATGACATGACACGAACATGTAGCCGGGTCGGACGTCAGGGAGGGATGTCAGTGTCAGTAGGGATGTCCCTGAATTTCTCCTCTAAAGTTGTGTTTCCCTTTCCAAGTTTGTGCAATTTCCGTGTGTGCATTTGTATTTTCCCACACCTCTGCAGATCCAGGTTCGGTAGTAGGGGGCAGGGGGTGTGCTGTAGGGAGGCCTGAGTTGGTTCCTACATTAGGGATTTCTTAAGTGCATATTACAATTCTAATGCTACTGTGATTTCCAGACTGTCAGCCCCACTTCCCCGTTTTAAGATGATGGTATGATTTGTGTCTGTCATCACGCATGATTGGTCGCATGGCACATAGAGCCAACTCGTTTGCCACGCTAATGTCGTGTATGTGTAGTGAGAGGCTACTTAGCTAGCATCCAGGATGTATTCTGGTTTTAAATGCGAGCCTTTAGCTCAGTCTAAGTCAGGGGTTTTTAACTGGTTTTGTCCCAGGGACCACCATTCTGACTAGAAAGTAATTCGCGGCCCACTGATGTGCCTGCGTCTTTGTAACCGCCGCCGCCACGCCCCCTCCCCCCGCACAGATATTCTGCCTATAACACTTAAATATGTGCAGTTATCAGGTTAGATCACTAACCGCCGTCGCCACGTCCCCTTCCCCCGCGCATATATTCCACCTGTAGCACATGTCAGTATAAATTATTCAATATTTTTCACGATATTCAAGAGTAATCTGGAAATGTGTTGAAATATCAAAGCAAATTTATAAAAATAAAAAAATTCAATGGTGATGTTGCTGACCCTCTGCAATGCCGTCACAGACCCCCGGTTGAAAACCCCTGGTCTAAGTAATTTGCTTCATTGTCGTGTGTGTCTCGAGTCTTGTTATTAACGTGGTTATAAACGTGCTTAACCTGTTCTATCAGCAGGAGAAGTATGCTGCTACCTCGTTGAATTCCTTTTCAGCATTTTAGGTATGTAATGGTTTTAATGTATTTGAATATCTGTTCATTTTCATATTGTAATTTTGTATGTTTTGTGTAATTATGCATTCATTGTGGTGGGTTGCAGCCCTACCCTGCTCCTGCTGCAGTTTGTTGGTCGTACTGTTGATCATTTCTCTTTGGCCACTGTCCCGCATCAATGGAGCTGTATGCACCTGGCTCGCTCCATGCTTGACTTCTTTTTTCTTTTCTTTAGAGTCAATGGAGTAAAACCAGCAACACCCATGACCCGTTGTGGCATCAGTACATTTTCCACCTCACAACACCATCACCATCACCAGCACCATCACCATCACCATCACCACCACCATACCACACCACAACACCAACACCAACACCAACACATCACAACACACACGTTTGTCCATCTACACAATGCAGAGAGGGAGAGCGCAGTCCTGTTACACTGTGAAGGGACTAGGATTTAAGAGTTAGTTTATTAAATATATTGCATAGTCAATAATTCAATATGTCTCATTCCTAGTGGTAATTTTAAATTATGTGGCTTTCTAAAAGACAGACAGTGAAAGAGATATAGGTGAAACTAGTTCGGTGAAATCTAACTCTCTCTCCTCCTCTGGTGTACATCATTGAAAGAATAAACCTAGATTTTTGGTTGTTCATCTCTCAGACTGAGTCTCCGATTATTGGGATACATTTTAATTCCTTTCAACTGAGATCCATCGTTTGTCCAGCTGCAGCTCAACGCCAGAGTTTTGGCCACAACAGTTACGTCATCACCCGGACCTGTTGTTGCTGATTCTGCCTCTGTTTCCTGGAATGCCATCTCCAGCATATCTTTTGCATGGGCTCTGAATTTTGAAGAATATTTTTTCTTTGTGTGTATTTTTGCTGAGGGTGATGCAGAAGAGCAGAAGCATGTATACATGTGCATATTTTTTATTTCTTCCTTGTATAATTTCTAGTATTTCAGAGTATTTAGTTAACCTGGGTTTTACTGGTAGCTGTCACGGATACTTTTTGTAAGGAGGGGTAGGGTCCTCCTTCATGTGTCCTCCACCTAGCCTTGGGTTAGATAGCAGTAGCTTAGTTACTAAGGACAGGCCTTGCCACAGAGTTTACCACCCCTTGATTATCCTAATGCAGTCACTCACATGTACTTGCAGACACACATCATACTTGCTTTGAAGTAATATAAGTTCTAAGAAGTTACCATGATCAGTGGTCTCGTTATCCAACTAAAATGCTGTCTCAGACCAGTGAGCCCGTCAGCTAGAACACTGCTTATCAATAATAACGTTGATCACATGCTTTAGCACCTGCCACCTTTTTCAGACTTTCACTTGGTGTGCTGTCTATTCTTGGAGCTCAGTGATATTTCAATATCTGATTTCTCTTTCTGTGTGTGTGCCACTTTATTCATGTTCCTCAATTCTCAGATACATGTGAGACCAGGTGTCCACGCCACCCTCAACAAATGACAGTAGTGAGTAGTGAGCTACAAGTAACTGAACTAATAGTTGAACTCTATTTTGCAGTAGCTTGCTGGTTGTTCAACTACATTCATATATGCAAAGTGATTCCAGTAGTTATCTTTTGCCATTTTTTTGTGTAGTTAACTACTGAAACTACAAACAATTGTGGTGTATAAAAGGAAAGGAATATATATATATATTTTCGATGTTTTAAATATATATTTTTAATTTAATCTCTACTGTAATAGAACCCCCCTTTGACTAGCCTCACACCCTTTTGCTTTCACCCTGACCGCTGTGAATGCATACACAGGCAACCTCTGAAAATTATTTGGCTATAGTTTTCAATGTTTTTAATCTGAATTTGTAAAACTGAACTATATTAGGTGTCAACTAGTCATAAGTATTGATTATTTGTATTTATTAACAAATGTTCGGAGAAGTTGTTGCATGTTATTTTAGAAGTTACCTGGCTAACTGAGTAGACATGCTTGGTGAAATACCCCCACCTGGACTCTACTTTATGGAAGGCAGGTGTCTGATGGACTGATGGACATTGTATACAAAACCAAAGCAATTTCTTTCCCATAAATATGGGGTATTTTTTATGTTTTTGGTTTATATGGACAAGTAGGCACTTCTTACAATAAAGTCACTTTTTCTGACTTTTTTGTATTAGATTTTGTTAAAATTTTGTGTCACAGATGCATGGTCAATTTGACCATTTATTTGATAAAGTAGTTTCATATACTTTTTATCAGTAGCTTTAGTTTACCAAACTAGATTTCTCCCTGGGTTTGCTTTGTTGTAGCTCAACTTCATCCAGTGGGAAGTTATTGGTTGCTTACAAAGCTATGCTTTTGAAGTAGCTTCCCCAACACTGGCAAAGGCACAAATGTATGAGGATTTAGAGAAGGTCAAATAAACAGAACAGTACAATGAGGGGAACTCTTTACAGTCAACCACTTGTGATTTGACCCTGTCCTTGCAGTGAAATGTTTTGTGAACATTGATCAATTTTGGCACATAATGTTTTGGATCGGAAAAAAAACAGTCCAGCTCTTTTGATGAAAATAAAAATGGTCTTCTCCTCAACATTGCCTTAAGGCCTTGTCTCTCTCTCTCTCTCTCTCTGTCTCTCTGTCTCTCTCTATATATGTTTGTGTCGGGGGTTAGCCACCGGTTTGGCGTTTGGGCGCGGACAGACTCTTTGTTTGGTCTGCCACGAAATAACATTCATCCATCTTAATATTTTCCTACACTCTGCCGTTTCTGAATTATACTGGTTTATAGTGTGGTACCCACTTTTGTCATGCATCCATTTGCCATTGGTATTTCTATAACGTCCATAAACTGGTTAAACATACACTTACTCACACTTCCTGGTGCTCTCCCTTCCCCATACTTCTGACTCACCCATGGACAGGAGACTTGATAGAGTGTCTATCAAGAACACTTTCCTCCTGGGCATCTACACTACACTGTCACAATCAATACATATTGTACCATAGGGTCCGACCCATTCTTGTATGTGTAAACACCCCACTCCTTGTGAACATGTTCTCCCTATGTGTATGTGATTTATGTATGTGTGTCTGTGAGTTGTATAAGTATATAAGCTACTGGATGACCTACATTTCCCTCGGGATTAATAAAGTATCCATCTATCTATCTATCTACGTATCTATCTATCTATTTATCTATCTATCTATCTATCTATCTATCTATCTATCTATCTATCTATCTAACTGCTCCAGTGGGGCCATGTCCCCTGCCTCCCTGAGCCACTCAGTGTCCCACCACCCTGTCAAATTCAGACGTGGATGTGGAGATGTGAAATTTGAAGAAATGAAATCCGTTTCAGCCAGTATACTGTGTGCATGATGGTTGGAGGCGGTATTTTTTATAACAGAGTAGGCCAATGATCTGATGAGACTCACATCTCCGATTCATGTCTTCCTTTACACCAGAAAATGTCTCTCTCAGGTCAAAAGTGTTCCGGTGGTGCTGAGCCTGGTCCAGGGTGTATTAACTCACTCAGGTCAAAGGTGACCACGTCATCCGGCTTCCCTTCTCCTGAATCAATCCAGCAGTATTCACTCAAGCAAATATAGGGTATCCCACAGGAATTAATCACAATGTAGTACTTGGTTCCCAATAAAGTTTAACTGCAGGCTAGAGGGTATGGCAACTGTTAAAACAAAGCAAAATCTTTCATATCCTAATCTATAAATACTCCGTACATCTGAAACATAGCTATAAGCTGTTTCTGTACTAACACCACATCCACCACATCCTGTCTTTCCTCAATCTGCCCTCTGAACTCACACTCATCCAGGGGGGAAGTGAGGTCGACTTGCTTCGCCCAGCTCATCTGTCTTCTCATCATCTCTTGCTTGCCCTTGCTGCCAGAGTAGCCACTGCCTGCCTTCATCTTCTTCTTCACCATTTCAGTTTCCTGCTTAACTACTGGTAAGCTAATCTCTGACAAATGTCGGTAAATCTTACCGGTTTTAAAAAGCTCTGTCAAAAATATGCAATGAAAATCAAAGCAAAAATGATGGCTATTTAAATGCTATTTATTATTATTATTATTATTATTATTATTATTGTCGTTGTTGTTGCTATTTTACACTTTTTATACTTCTCCTCATAACTGTGTGCAAGTACTATAAATAGTATTTGGAATTCTTTGGTTTGTTTTAAATCAAAGAATTCCAAATATTATTTAACACAATTTAATAATTTAGTAACACAAATGATATTTTGCCATGCCACTTGAAATGAAACTGAACTATTGCCAGGTGTGCTTTCTCTCTGAAATACGCCTACTGGCAGCAGTAGCACCGGCAGGAGAAAACATTGGTTCACTAACACTGAAGTATGCTTTAGTGCCAATAGGTGGCAAACTTTCTGCTGTTCCCATGTTCACTCGTGGGAACTCCAGAGAGGCGTTTGTGTGAGTCCTGCAGTAAGAGATTCCGATAAATAGCCTATATAGAGATATCATTTTAACTTCTCGGTCGTTTCCACATTTTCACTAACTGATTTGGACCATTTTGGATGCGATGATGATATCGTGATATGATTATATGGCGTGTAAATGAAAACTAAAAAAATAAATTCAACATTTTCAAGTGCTAAATTCTCTACACATTCCAGCATATAGCATTTTTAACCCGTAGCCATTCATATAAGGCTCAGTGCCCTCAGACAGAAAAAACTCAGACAGAATAGGCTAATAAGGTCGACATGATGGATTCTTGGTGCTTACACAAAATGTACATTACAACATGTTATCAGACCTAAGGGAGTTTGTGACACACAACATCCTATGTCAACCGTTGCTGGTTATGTAAAAGGCCATCTGTGAGCGTATATGCACGGCATGCTGAGGGCAGGACAAGGGTCTCTCATTATAAGCAGCAGAGCATTGTTTAACATGCAGTGACTGTCTCCCGAGAACGCTTGGCAGCAGTTTGAAAGAGGCGCTTTGTTTGAGTGTGCAGATCCGTGTATAAACCACTCCCCTAAGATGCCCCCGACGAGACAGTTCTCAGCTTCTGAGCGGAACACTGCTGCAATGCACGTTGGAAAGGAACATCAAAACATTGACGTTTTGAGCGCACAAAGGCAGTCGGGTAAAACACTTATGAACTCTTGTACGAGTCTACGTTCTCACGTCCAGCTGGGTGCAGATGGACAGAGGATGGGCGCGTAAAGGAACAAGTGCACTAACGCGAAACAAGTGGATTGGTCGAGTGGAATAGAGAATGTTATCGCGTTCAAGTGTTTAGTATTCACCTTTGTATTTAGTTGAACGGAGAATGAGAGAAACAGAGACGCTTCTGAACAACTCGAAGATACAAGTTGTGGGTAAGTTCAAATACTTATCGTCTGTGTTGAGCTGTTTAGCTTAAGTAGTCGTTTAGTTTTGGAAATTAAAACCACACCAATGTCCACATCATGTAGGCCTAGGATATGTATATAGATAAATAGATAGACAGGGAGTTTTGTGCATTCCACGGTCACAGGGGTCTCGGGAGTCATAGAGACGCGCCATGGGACGGCAAGCTGATAATATCCCCCAGTGTAAAGAAACATCAAGGAGACGAATGATCTGAACTTATGCTCTTGTTTATTATTTTGAAAATCTGTGCTTGGATTGTTTTTATTGCATCAACAATTTCAAAAGTGGTAAAACAATGTTAATTTCCTTGATAAATACAAATACACAGAGTTGAGGATGTACACATAATCAAGATTTATTCTGCACACCACTACTGAAAATGATCAACCATTCTTTCCCCTTACCCGCACAGTGACTTAGAGGAGATAGCCCGTAGCAAGGTTTGATGGCCTCGTGTTTTGACACATTATCATGCATACATGTCATATATTAGGCATGATATCCTAAGTTTGAGGGATATTTGACTATATATGATTACAACTAATGGGTCATATGAGTTGCTGTTCAAGTGTACCTCTGTCTGATGATGCATAGACCTTAAGTCGGTGAGCCAGGCAAAAGCTGATTGGTTCTGATTTGAATTGTATTATTCAAATGTTCAGTTTGATGAGAAGTAGCCTTGAGCATAGTTCATTTTCCTAGCCAAGACAACACAGACAAAAGAGGACTGTCATTGCTGAGATACTCCCATTGTAACATTTAAGAAAGTCAGCCCCTGCTGCAACATTGTCTTACAGTGTAACTGTACAAGTGTTGCATTGTGTGGGTTGAAAATCTGTGACCACAAAACAAGTTGCATAACAAACCCAGCCAGTAGATACGTGTAAAAAAGTGGCTTCATGGTATCGACAGGGTCTTGCAAGGTCTTGCAACACCAGGCAAAGAGCAGATCCCTAATGCGCTCTTTGGACTATGTGGGCAGCAGCACTCACTAAATTCGTATTGATTCTCTCACCACAACTGCTCCAAATGTAGTCCACCCACCCATTACCTACACACAAGCTTGGATGTTGTGAAATTTCCAATGGGTTCCACACTGTTTGCAAAACCAAGACCGATTCAATCTAATTAATGTATGGATTTAATTTTGATAATGAAAGAAAGCCACAAAGTCAGAATGAGCATTATAGAAATAGGCAGACTCTCTCCTATCTCACTATCCCAAGGCATGTAGTAAAACACATCAGGCTTTTGCAGGCTTTCCCAGGGTTGAACTATGTCTGAATTACTATTAACTCTGTTGTACTGGCTGTGGCAGATGCTACTGCAAGGCATCGAGTACAAAACAACATGCTACACCTTTTTTTCCTTAAATAAACAGAGGCTCACAAAATCTTAATGTGACCACTACTGAGACAATTTGTGCAGAGTGGGGACTTTAACGTACCATAGAGGGTATTTTGTCTGTTGTGCAGTGTAGAATCACTGTTCTTTTAATGTCTGACACTGAACTGTATGTTCTACTGAAACACACTGAATACATGTATGCAAAATTGTTTTTTTTTGTCATTTTATACTCCTTTTCACAGCTTTTGTTGTGGAGCCCCTATCAATGCTCTCATAAATATTTATCCATATTTCAATTATGTTGT
Organism: Clupea harengus; assembly: GCF_900700415.2. Taxonomy (NCBI): domain Eukaryota; kingdom Metazoa; phylum Chordata; class Actinopteri; order Clupeiformes; family Clupeidae; genus Clupea; species Clupea harengus. The sequence goes on along the minus strand of NC_045158.1, from coordinate 5,685,237 downwards.
TCAGTACCCAATTGTGATGGTTTTGTGTGTTCCTAGATGGGAGTGAGAATAAATTGGCTCTCCCACACATCTCAATTCACCCTAAGAAATGACTGCTGAAGGCTTAGATTGGAAGGGGCCTGACCAGAGGATTGTTTTTAGATCACGTCCAAGTTTTGTGATTTAGTCCAAATCGACCTTATCCACCCAAACCCCCTTGCCCTGGCTGAAAAATGAGTTTGTCCTTTCTGGCAGCACAAATAAGCACATCAATCTTCATCTGAGCTCAAGCTGTCGATCGCTGACATTACTGAATCTGTAGCTGGTTTCTAAAAGAGGCAGCTTCTTTTTTCTGGTGTTTCCCTGTGGGTTGAGAGGCAGCTCCACTTATCTGTGCATGTCATTAATGAGAAGCAGGTAGCTCTATGCAGATGAGTGTTAGAAGACTTTTTGAAGTGGGCGGCACTCCAGGCTCAACATCACCTTACCTGTCCATTGGAGCCACCTCCATCTGCACTGGATATATACATACTTTGCAATAGTGTTGTGGACACGCATATACATTGAGAGTATTGCACTGATATATGCATTAACAATATGATAAGTAATTTTGTCAGGTGTAGTGAAAAGGCTGTGCTTTTTGTTTTGCTATAGAAGGTGACTTTTTTATCTCTCGTATCTCTACCCTATCAGTCTCCATCACATCTGGGAGTCTTACACGTTTGATTATTGTTGCTAGAAATATGCTGGTTAGTTCTGTAGCAATTACTTCTAACTTTGTACTTACTTCTAAACTTTTAACAGACAGTAAATAACCACAAATAATGTTCTAAGACACCTCCTAGGCTTTGAATGTAAATGAGCTAGGCTTGTAATGCAAACAGGTCTGGAAACCTTTTGTTGTTCTGTATGATAATCTGGTTTCTCTGACTGAGATGGTTCTCAATGGCCTCCCCCATTCCCATACTATGATTAATTGCAGTCACTCACACCTCAGTTTGCTTCCTGACCCCAGGTTTCTGTGCAAATCCAGTCTGGGGACCTTTCCTTTGTGACCATGATAAGATTACCATTTTGGGTATTCTGCTGGCCAACTTTTGGTGGTCACAGCAGCTGCTTGATCATGAATCTAACACATATATTGATGTTTCCTGCTCTGATTCGTTGTTGCATGGTGGTTCTTGTGTAAACATATAAATGCTCATATGGGGGACTGATGGAACCGGAAATATTGCTATTCTGTTGTAAGACATTAACTAAGTGTAGCCTTATTTTGTATCTGTAACTCGTAATCTTGGATGTGTACTCTGTCTGTCTCACTGAGACCTGAACAAATGGCATGTGAACCCCTTCCCCCTGTTATCCAAGAGTTATCACCCCCCTCCCCCCATAGGTGAACCCCTCACCCCACTGTCTCCCCCTTCCTCTCACCTATAGGGTGTGGTCATCCCCTCCCCTATTGTATTCTACCTGACTGAATGGTATAAATACTATTCATAGTCTACACTCAGTAAGGTAGGCCTTTCTCTGAGCACCAGCTGAGAGGGGGTCTCCACGCCGAAATAAACTCCCGAAACCTGACTACGTCCTCCGGTCCCTTCTTCAACTTTGGCGTGCTCATTTAGATTCTATCAAAGGTTAACATATTCCTGAGACACACAGTCAGTGAGATCAGTATCACTCAGTTTCCACTAACTAAACTGGCTCAAGGTCTCCCATGTGCAGGGTTGTCTCAGGTCAGCAGATGGCTTACCAATCAGTAACATAGCACCGATTCACCAAGTGCCTTTCATTTTACTCCCAAGTGAGTTATTGTCAATGTCCAACAGTCAGCTATATGTCTGTTTCATATTACTTAATCTCATTTTCCTTTGCAGGACCTCCAGAGGGCGTCGGCCAACAAAACTAGAGGGCCCTCAACTGAAGAAAACGGACCAGTGGGATCATCGTCCAATCAAAACAAGAGCCCGATCACACCCTCTGTCCGAGGGTTCAACACATCTTTCCTGCCTAGGATGAAGCTGTGTATTCCTAAGGAGTGTAAGAAGTGTTCATTACATACTCATGAAAGGAGAGCATGTTCGCCAATTCAGAGCCAGTGATGCAGGAGTGCCTCTGATTGGTTGTGTACCTCCACTGTCAGCTCAGAGGGATGTCACTGACCCATCTCCAGGTATAGCCACAGGATTCACAGTCACAACACAGGATTCACAGTCACACAGACAGGCACACACACACGCATTTGTGCCTCCTTTTGGATCCCATCAATCATCATGGAATCAGAGCTGAGGACTGGCCTGTCTGCTGGGGCCATTGTGGCCATCGTCTGCAACTCGGTGGTGGGCTTCCTCCTCCTCATCCTCTTCGCCATCCTCTACAAGGCCTGCCAGGTGCCCTCCTGCCCAGAGAAAACGCCTGTCTTCACGCAAACTCCGGAACAGCAGAGGAGCGAACATAAGTACTTATTGACTGCAGCCTGAGGTACTAATGGGGGAAGAATGCCATCTCACAGTGCATACATATTACCATCCTGAGGGGAGATTGCTGACCCGAGTGGACATCACCATGGATACCTCAGTGAAGGAGACTGGGAGAAACTTTACTACTTATTGCGTTAAACACACTGGATAATCTGTTGAGTGGTTAAGCCAGATGGTGGTCATAAATTGCCTGCATGGTTTATTTGCCGTAATCACCTAAAACACATACACAAACACAAGCACACACACACAGCACGCACACACACAACACGCACAAACACAACACACCAACACACACACAAACACACACACACACACACACACACACAAACACACAGACACACACACACACACACACACACACACACACACACACACACACACACACACACACACACACACACAACACCCACAACACCCACACACACATACAATGCACACAGAAGGAACTCTGTTGGAGGATGTCAATGTGGACATTGAGCATTGTGCCTTTTGAGTCCCTCTCTCTGTCTCTCTCTTGCCGTATGAAGCGCGGTGGAGAACATGAAAAGCATGTCATAAAATGGAGCAAAGCCTCTTACGTGCTTTGAGACTGTCCATCTGTCAGTCTAAGAACAGCTCAGATCTATTTGACCGTTTTGTAACAGTGGTCAGCCCGTGTGGGTTATAAGAGTGTAAGATGACAGCCAGACTTGCAAGCTCTTCAAATAGTGAGAAAGAGAGAGTTCATATACAGAAAGTGTGTGGGAAGAGCCAGACAGTTAATAACTAATAGTAAAACAGTGAACAGGTTCACCAATGACTGGAACAGTAGGAACTAAACACTGCTCTCCTCCCATATAAAGACTGGAAAATGGTGCTTTGCTGCAATGTGCAACTAACTATACTGTACATTGACATTGTGTGCAAAATGACTAATATTTATTAATGACATTTACATACACTGTGTTTTACATGGTTTTTCACAGTTTTTCTATCCATAAATGTCCTCATGCCTGTTCTGATTATGCTGTACTCATAGTAATGTAATTAAATGAACTGACAAATTAAACTGAAACTTCTTCAGTCCAGTCCAATTCATCTGTTTATTCATTACTCAAGGGGTCATTTGGTTGCTTCCTACAACACATACTGAAAGGTCTTCAATGATAATGAAAAAAAGAAACCCCCGAATAGACATTAATTAAAAACAGAATTCTGTAAAATATCAAATGTAATTTCAACTGTTCTGATCATAGTACAGCGTTATTTATGAACAGCTTTAATGCTTTGTTTATTTATTCTCATTCATACAGAGCACATCCTCTTAACATCGCTAGTGCCCTGAACATCGTCACCTATGGGAATGCTTGCATCAATAGACATGTCAGCCAAATGAGGGTTATTAGGGCTGTTTGTAGGTTCCTAGGCTGTCCCCAGGGTCAGGCCTTTCCCATCAGGTAATGAGCCTCTGACAGCTACAGATCCTTATTTCGTGTGTTACTTTCCCACACTAATGAGATTTCAGAAGCTCTGTAATAGCCTGCAAAGCTGAACAGTGCAACAGGGCAGCAGTAAACCCAGGAGTGATCACACCAGTGACTGAAATAGGCGCTTAAGCTCTAAGCCAGTGCCACGCCAGTTAAGGGTGATGGCAGAGCAGAGAGAGCAAGGCTTAGCCAGGAGGATCACCAGGGTCTCTGTGTAAAGTTCTATGCCCCTCTGGCCAAAATCCATTGAATGTAATAAATTCAATATTTTGTCAACATGCTGAGATAAGTCAACACTGGCCTTGTGACTGAGTAGTCTCTAGCATTCAATGAAGTCATGCATTCCTTCATGTGTTATTCCACACTGATTTAAGTACTGACTTCACTAAACCAACATTTCCGTCTGTACTGTTGCAAGTTTATCACCCTGTCCTTGGTTACTCCTACTCTGTCTTTGTCTTCGTTCTGTGTTTCTTTATCTTTATGCAAATATTAGGCTGAAGAATCTATTAATCTGTATCTCCCTAATTCAGTGATCTGACCAACTCTGATTTAGTCTCCCCCTTTGTCACTCCCGTCTTTCGTCTGTCTTTTGCTTTCCCTGTCTATCCACTCTACACATGGACCTATGAGCTCAAAGGGACTGCAGCAGGTCGCAATGGCCCAAGGTTACAACTCCGTACAGAATCAAATTCCTAAGGTTCATTTACAGCAACAGGCTGAGTCTGATTTTTCAAGTGCATAACCAGGACCTTTTCGTGACCAGATGTTTTGGTGTAGAAGGTTGGCCTAAAGCAAATCCATTTTTGAGGCATTCAGTCTGAAATAAATACATTTTGAACACAGGTTGTGTTTATGGGCTAATTACTAACATCAGATTTTGGAAAACATGTTTTTGTAAACATCAAACATCGTATTGTATCACCTCAGTTACCAGCCAAAGCTCTGTACGGTTTATTTGATCATTATGCTCGGAATCAATTAACAGACCATATAAATATACCCTTTGTTGTGGATAATTGATTCTACTAATGGACAAAGTGATTGGAATGCTGATGATAATCACCAAAACAGGCTATGAACAGGCAGGTCATATGAACCACTGGGTTCTTCAAAATGGCTTTAAAAAAACATCCTGAAGCACAGGCTTCTATGGCAAGTGGTGTGGGTGAAGTTTCCATTGTAATGGCTTGCTTTGTTGTGACATGCACTCCGAAAGCGAATACACAGTAATACTAATGCAACCCTATGTAGTCTACACAGTACATATCAGTCATTATACGTGTGATAAGTTTTGATTTACCCTACTGCTTCCATGCATTACTTTGTTGCATGTTGCATAGTGGGAAAGTACTCTAATTACCTGCTAATAAACAGAGAAGGAGTGCATTTGCGTTGATGAGATAGTCCCTCCTGAAGCATACCTTTTCAGCTCTGGGAACTGGAAGGCCTGCTTCTCCATGCTGACTGTGCCAAGCACTATAAGCATTTTGAAAAAAAGATCAGCTGTGTTTGACGACATAGAGCGCCTGCCAGCCCCAAATGTGGTGACTTTGAGATTTGTTTCCTGGCTGTACCTCAAATCTCCACAGCCTCGTTTGCATTCCTAATGTTCCCATACAGCAGCTCGAACAAAGACCAACCAACAATCAAGCACACTCTAGAGGCTGAAAATGTACAAGTCAAATTGTACTATATCATTGTTTTGCAGAGATAGGGGCCAAAAAGGCTCTCTAGAACTCTAAATGGACAGACAGTTTCAGATGCCTGATTTCAGACTGTTGAGTGACCCTTGCTCTCGTCATTCATCATAAAATGTCATATGTTTCAATGGCTTTCCATTAGCCCTCACTGGGGTGAGTCAGAGGCCTCATTTGTGCTGTGCGGTGCTAGCTGTGCCCACCCCCCCCCCCACACACACACTCCCCAGAGAGGATTAGTCAACTGACCACAGTGGCATTGCATAACAAGATCAGGGGATATTGAAAAAAAAGAAAGATTCTAATGAACGACATAATCTGCCTCCCCATCTGCAAGGCTGTAAAGGGTTGCATAAGCCACATTTGAGGAGGACAGAGACAGCAACTATCCTTTCTTCATTCATTCATTCATTCATTCATTCATACATTACTCTTTCCATTCCATGCATTTCCCTCCCTCTCTCTCTCTCTCTCTCTCATTTCTCACTCACAGTCTCGTTTACTTTTGGTTCATAGTTATTTACAATGGAATGAACGTGTCGTTATTCATAAAATCCTTGATGAATTATTTTAAAGAGTATTTCTTTACTTTGCGGGGTTTCTTCTTGCTTGATGCTAGTTATTAAGCAACGCTCTCAACACAAATGATGATCACCTCACATCTCCTATTACAAAATGTTCTCTGCCAAATGAGACTAGAATGTAGCAAACAGCAAATTGCCACAGTATCACAAAAGCCACTGATGCTTTCCCCAGCTGTTGTAGCATATCAGCACAGGACCTAGTCACACAAAAAAACGAGTTCCAAATTCTGTCCTTTGTAAGCATCAGTATGACATGGCTACTTGCCTATGTGTGTTAATTACTGTTGCTTCTGCTCTCAATGCTTCTACCAGAGAACATTACACCATCCAATGTTTTTCTTCCACAATAACCCAGCTGCATTGATTTGTGACATTTCCTCTTAGATACATACAGACTTTTAAATAAGACCCTAATAGCCATCACAAATGTATCAGTCATAATGTCATTGCCACACTCATAGCCAACATGAATGCGAAAATTCCTGTATAGTCGCACATACACTTCTTCACCACTGCCAAGGTAAACTCTGACATCTTATAATGAGAGTATTAGTAAGTACAACTATTAGTACTTTAACTACTTTATATGTACATGTTTGATGATAAAGCCAGTGATGTATTATTCCTAGATTATCCAAGGACTAAAATGATCCTATAAGCATTAATAATTATCTAATTTATTGAACTATGAGATTAGTGACATTTTTCTACATTTTCTTAATGCCTAATTTAACATCCTTCATTTTTGCGTTTGTTTGTTGTTCAAGAGCCAACCTTATAATTGTTTGATATAGGATGGCATGCATGTGTAAGATGTTTAGCGAAAGAGACCCTGAAAAGATTTAGCGGTGTTGCTGAGATAGAGAGGCAATCTGCGTGAATCAGTCCCAGATTGTTCTTGAAATATGGAGCTGGCGCCCCCTAACGTTGAAAGTTTTTGTTTTTGGAGATGTTTTTGTATCTGCCTACACTTATCTGATCTGAAATGGTTAAAACGTCAGTGCAAAGTAGGAAAGCATATTCTGTTTTCACATTTATTCTGTGGAGCTATATTCCAAGTAAGGTATAAGGAACATCAAAAACTGCAAAGTGACAGTGACTGGAGCTCGAAGGTGTTGCAGTGGTCACCTTAATAAAGTGTTGATAGGGTACAGTTTAAAGCAGGGGTGGGCAATTCATTTCCCCAAGGGACCACATGAGATAGTGGGACTGTTGTGGAGGGCCGGACCAATAGGCTGAACTCAATTCTGCTCAATATAAGTGGTTCTTTATAAAAAAAACATTACATTGTATGGTTTTGATTAACTGCTACTGGCAAGAGTAGATGTTACATTTAGGCTATCAAAAAAAAATGGTGCAGGCATAGTAAAAACGCCAACATTATTTAATCAACATTTAATCAACATTCACCAAAACGATTTTGAAAATGAGCATGTTTTTGCAGTATTAAAGGTGTTCCCAGACGATCAATACACATGGCACACACACACACACACGAGAGCAAGCTTGCAATGCAATAGTATACAAATTAATAGTAATATCAATTTTTATCAGCGCAAATGGTCGCAGTGACACACACACGCACGAATGTAGGCCTACGGAAATAAAAAAAACATCCCGCTTATTATACGGTTACTTGCCAAAACAATAGAAGACATTTCTCCAAAATACCTATTTTTAATGATTTTGTTGCCGTTTAGTTCTTCACGCAAATGCGAAGCAACCCACCTTCTGACTTCAAGTTTCAATGACTTTCAGTTACGTTAAATGACCGGACTACTTGCGTTGCGGAATGATATGAAAGATGTGAATTATAAGCACAAAACCCGTTGCCAATGACAGCAGTCATACATTTTTCGCAGCAGTGAATATAAAGAAATTACAGACCTGCGAACGTTGGGATGGCCCATTCAAATCAAAGGAACTTTTTGGAACATTCTGAAGAGCCGTATAATAAGTACAGGTTTTACGTTTGATTCCTAATTTACAATTGACCTCCGCGGGCCGCACAGGGACAGCCAAAGGGCCGCAAATTGCCCTTGGGCCGCACTTTGCCCAGGTCTGGTTTAAAGGATGGTGAAGGAAGAGAGTTAGTGGGGACGTAGTCTTAATCAACCATCCTTATCCCAGAAGGCGAGTTCCGCAGAAGTCAGAGATTTTTTTTGTCCGTAGAAATGGAATCGTGTTTTTGATTTTGTGAGGGAGAGATGGCCTTCCAATGAACAGTTCACTAAAGGAACATTTGAGATGGACAATTATCTTTGAATGGGTCCTTACCGTCAGAAAGAGGACCAGCATCTGGGAATTACCTAGTTTGCAGGTAATCGGTGACGGTGCTGTCCAAGGTGCTGAACTGGAACAATTACAGGAGTGATGCCAGAACATTGCTGTAACTTTGCTGGTCCACCACAACAGCTGAACTGGATGGCATGATTTCTGTCTCCTGACTCTTACCTTTGCAAAAGCCACATGATGGCAATTTATTTGGAATCAAAATAAGCCAGTTTGCTCTATTCTGAATCAGCGTGCTGATTTAACGTCTACACATGACTCAAGCATTACACTGTAAAATACTTTCCGCATTCATAAAACTTCACATTAAATAGCTCCTTACACAATGCATGTTGATATAAAGATGGTAAATTCATGGTATTACCTCTATCAGTGTACGCAGAGCACAATTATAATTCATGTCGAAACACTGTTTCAATATTTCTCTAGTGCGTCATTTGATATGATCTGGAGATGTCATAAGGAGATAGGTAATGTCATAATATGTTTATATGTTGGTGTCTAGACTTGGGTGGAGCCGTTATGGGCCTTGTTTTGTAGCGCACTGAGTGCAGCGGCCTCTGGAGGGACCGCTCCACAATCGAGCCACAGTTTGGCGAGTCTGGTTGGAAGCCACGGCCCCGGAAGTGGGTGGTTGCGGGTTGAGTCGCCGCTTGGTCATCGCTGACTGAATTGGCTGCTGGGATGAGGCTAAGAACGAATGACGGCTGGAGCCTATTTGATATCTGAGAAACTGTGATTGTGATCATATAGAAACCTACAATTGCACCATTACACCATTGCTAGGAAACGTATTGGATAGCTTACATTGGACGCTTTAAAAAACGCTGAGCCAAGATGATGGAGGAAATGGATAGATTTCAAGTGCCGCCGTCGGTTCAATCGGAGATGCAGCCTTTAGTGAGTAGCCTAATATTCCTAGATTATAACGGTTCATGTGGGCTGTAACATACGAACATTTGTTTATTCATATAAGCAGACATTTTGGAGTTTAATTAAGAGGCTCGTTCAATCATTTTATCACCGATATTGACGCGATTGTTAGAATGGGTTTGTAAACACTTAGACACTCTACCACGTACAGCGACAAATCTATGATAGATATGTAAGAAAACAGATACCGCGATCAGTTACAATCCAGTCACTGCACTATGTGTAGCAAGCATCTTAAGTGCTTCCCGGCAGTGAAAACAGGTAGCATCAGTACCATTCAAAATAACTTCTGGGATAACGATCACGTACGATGGTTCAATTCTACTGCTTATTCAATCTCGACAACCATATGGTGAACAGTGTCTGATTCAAGATGTCAGTGAACAAAATTCCATCCTATACTTAGATGGCGGATGGATGTGATATTTGCTTCGCTGGGGGGATTCTCATACATTTCTAATGGAACTGGGGAAGGCCCTGTCCTACAGATTGCCTCATCATGCAGAGACGGAGACGTGCACACTAGTAGCCTATCCACACAGACGCTTGAACCCTCCCTTAGTTGATCATGTCTCAGGAAATGGGCAAGCATGTTTTAGAGGTCTCTTTTTGACCCAAATGTATTTATGCCATTTTGTACGTGTACATGGTGTTATTATAGGCTAATGCATGCATTCTTCTGCCGATGGCCACAATCTCAGTTAGATAGCTTTAGGTTAGTTTTCAGTATAAGTGGGTATCATATTCTTCTATACACATCTATGTAAATAGGCTGTAAATCTCCTGCACACTGAAGAAGCACCTCTCTCTCTCTCTCTCTCTCTCTCTCTCTCTCTCTCTCTATTACATACACACAATATAAATGATTTTGTCATAAATAATATAATAAATAAATAATAAACGACACCACAAATTTGTATGTTTATTAGATTTGTTATTTGGCCTTTATTTAGTAGTTACAAATCCATTTAATTCCTGATTCAAAAGACTCCATAATGGTCTTCGTCAGATTGAAATAAGCAGCCTTCTGCCCCCGCCTCCACCTCTTGTCTTGGAATGACGACATGATTCCTTTTTGCGACTGACAGCTTGTCCTTCAACAGTCCAGCAAAGTTCTGTTTCATGTCCATCGCTTCCTTTTGCTTAGCTAGCCTGGTCTTGGCCAGGATCTACCTTTGGCTTTTATCACTGTCAACTGAAAATATTCTACTCTCAGATGTTACGGTCATAAAGCAATTCTGTCCACTCTCTGTGTGTCTCCCTCCCTCTACCCTGTCTCTCCCTATTCCGTCCTTCCATTCACCAGGACCCAGCATCCTCTACCACATCAGAGGCGGACTCAGACACCCGAGACGGGGAACCCGCAACTTTAAACTATAAACCCTCCCCTCTGCAGATGAAGATAGGTGAGCTGTTCCCCCAGTTTTTAAACTCGCAGTTCTTATTACTTCATCGTTACATCTAGCACTAGGTCTTTGGGTTGGTATAACTGGTGTTGTTGTTCTACCTTGCTCTGTACTGGGACTATGGTTTTGAATTGCATCACTTGGTGCATATTGAATTGCATTCAAGTAAGTATTTACCATTTGCCAGTTGACTGACTTGAATGTCCGTGTTGTGTTTTCTGGTGTGCAGAGAAACAGAGAGAGTTGGCCAGGAAGGGCTCAGTGAAGAATGGCAACGCAGGGAGCCCAGTGAATCAGCAGCCCAAGAAGAATAATGTGATGGCCAGAACGAGGTACTTACTCAACACCAACTTACTGTTGCAGAGGATGAGGGAATCATCTATGCAGTATTCTGTATTCTGTGAAGCGAGCGGTTTTTCCTTTGAGGAATACTCCAATGTTCATGTAATCTAATCTAAAGTCACGATCATGGTCTCCTAATTTTTATTTTTAGGTTGGTGGTCCCAAATAAAGGCTACTCATCTTTAGACCAAAGTCCAGATGAGAAACCTCTAGTTGCTTTAGATACAGACAGGTATGAAAGTTATTTCATTGTTTTGGTTCTGACAACCTTTTTTATTTCCAAAGGACAAGCAATAATATATTGTCATTTATACTTATGTGTTCTTCCTTTTGCTGCAGTGATGATGACTTTGACATGTCGAGATATTCTTCATCAGGATACTCTTCGGCTGAGGTGAGATGTCTAAAGGAACATGTACTTTTATACACCAAATAACACTAATCATTTTACCTTCATGCCAAGATTCATACTTTCATATATAATGAAACAAAGGACTTCTGCTTTGATGAGAACTTGGCAGAATGGCTCATAAAAACCTTGTAGTCAAATGTTTAGGTCAGTAACATTTATCATAAAGTCTTATCCATTCAGTCATCATTTTGATGTTATCTATTAAATAGCTTCTTGCGTGAATTACAATGTGATTTTTGACTACTTAGGAAGGGATTTAAAGAAGGGCAGTTTTCACAGAGATGAGAATGAGTTTTATGAGTGGAACTTGGCTTAATGAGGAATGTGATAACAGAACCAGAACCAAAACAGAACAACACTGTACTACACATTTACATTTAGCAGACGCTTTTGTCCAAAGCGACGTACAATGGAGAGATAAGTCAAGCTAAGAGCAATAAAGAACATGGTGTAACAATAAATACTACTTTACATAAGAATTAGAAAACGACCTAGGAAGGAAAAAGAAGTGCAGGAATGTAACTGCTGAAGTGCAAGTTAAGCGCTAGTCAAGGTGCCAGTTAGGAAGGGAGGTGCTCTCTGAAGAGTTGGGTCTTCAAAAGCTTCTTGAAGGTAGAGAGGGACGCTCCTGCTCTGGTAGTACTAGGCAGTTCGTTCCACCAACGTGGAACTACAAATGAGAATAGTTTGGATTGCCGTGCTTGCACGGACGGCAGTGCCAAACGACCCTCACTAGACGAGCGCAGTGTCCTGGGTGTGACATTTGCCCTTACAAGAGCATTTAGGTAGGTGGGAGCAGAACCAGCAAGCACTCTGTAGGCACTACAGCACTCAGCACTCTGTAGGCACTACACAATGCTCATGCATAGAACAACACTGTACTACACAATGCTCCTGCACAAAACAACACTGATGGAAAAAATGGCATACATAACACACAATTCCAGCTAAATCCACTGAGGTGCTTTAAATCCTACAACCTTTTCTTCTCGTTTTGCAGCAAATCAACCAGGACCTAAACATCCAGCTGCTGAAGGATGGCTACCGTCTGGACGAGATCCCAGACGACGAAGACCTCGACCTCATACCCCCCAAAGCAGTGAATCCTACGTGCATCTGTTGCCAAGCCACATCCTCCACAGCTTGCCAGATCCAGTAGAGCCGTCCCCATCTCCTGTCCCAGCCCCGCCATCCACTAATGTCTCTCCAGTGAATCCATCTCACCGTGTGAGTGGTGACCAATTTCCGTGGGTTAAGCATAACATTGGAAATGACAAATAAATCAAGGTGATAGAAGAGAAACATACGTACAATAACCAAAATTAATTCAGAATTCCAGTTAATACAGGGGAAATGCGGGAAGGGTTATCGCAAACAAAGGTCTCTTATTGATGGCTTCCTCCTATGGCAGGACACGCACTTCCTTGTTTGGTTAAGAGACAGGAGAAGCCAGTGAGGAATTAACTCACTGCCCCTCCTCCTGACTGGCCTTGCATAGTTTAATTCATTTAATTAAGTAGTGGATTAAATAAAGAGAAATAAAAACATTTCGATTTAACATTCAATTTAGAAATGTGACAACTGTTTAAAATCTGCTGCTAACTGACGCTCATTTCTGTGTTGACACGATTGCTTCTATGTTATATTTACTGTTCTGCGCTTACACTTTCAATTTGTGTTTTTTTTTTCTTCACATTGAACGTTTAATCCTGGACATTTCAAACAGTCCTGAGATGTTTCACAGGATGTTCAGTCTCCTTGTGTAAAGGTTTATGGGCATTGCAGGGGCTACAGGTTGACACTGCATAGCACTGAGGGCAGAATAGTGTAGCATGTTTTAGGGCATTGCACTTTTGGTTCACTTGGTTCAGTTTCAAAACACTTTTATTTACTTTGAATTGCCCCATATCTGCAGTGGAATGCAAATGAATGTATCATAAAGAGATGAAAGTAGAGAAAGTAGAAGAGTATGCAGATACTTCTCAATTGATCAGGCATATCAGTCTATACAGCTTGAATTTAATTTCTTTTAATTTTTCTGTCTGGCCATGTGGCATGTATTGCAATATGCACACTTAAATGTATCCTTAAATAATATCTTGTGAATAATATGCCTTCCCTGTCACTGCCTATGGATTTAATGTGGTTTTGTTTCCTCTCTATAAACAGAGGATATGTATTAAATTTGGTGAGGGTAAAATAACCAAACAAACTCCAGTGAAAGTAATCAGGCCAGAAAGGAACAATGGGGGGAAACATGAGGGGTTTACGTATATCCTTATGCATTGCAGTTTATTACGTGACCTTTGAACTGCAACATTTGGGAAAGCATCAGCTATATCTGGGCCCACAAAATAACGTTTTGCCATGCTTGGGATAAATGCGTCCGTCATTAGAGTGACTTTGTTGGGATAGCTGTAAATCATTTCTAATAGCCCTCCTTACACGAGCACAAGAAATCACTCAAGGCCCAGTCGTTTAAAGCAACAAAAGAGATTGTACAAAGAATTTGGCCACAGATTTGGATTCGAAGAATGGCAGCTAGAGTCTTGTGAAATGGAAATGTTTTGGCACTGGGGGAAAATGTTCTCGGAGGTATTTTAGAGTAAGCAGTGTGTTACTATATTGGCATATACTTTAATATGACAAGTCAAGTATCCAATACATTCACTGTATGTTAACTACATTTCTGGTTGTGTAGGCTTGGTTTGTCATATGACATCTCTTGTAGGGTTCTTGGTCAGGGCCCTCGCCCAAATGGCGTTTACAGCTACTTTTGTGTTCACACTTCTACTTAGACTGTCATCTAATTATCAGCTAACACAGCACATTCTTAACTCCATTACACGGATTTGGTTTTGTCGTTTGAGTGTTTGTTTACTTTTTCACTGGATGTGTAACACGACATTTTGTGACATTTGGTTAAACTGGACTCACTCATCTCCAAATTAGTTTGCGTATAGAGTATGCCTTAAACGAGGAGTACTAACTGGAATGAAAATGGTATGTTCTGACTCTGTAAGACATACTGGGAGTCTCTATTTGAAACACAACTTTTTTTTTTTTTTTTTTTTAATATATTAATGATTATGTAGAACTATCCATGAGTATTTAACTATGTTACAATTCTCTGTTGTGTAAGATATCAATAAACACAAAGCCAAAATTAATCTTGTTGAGTTAAGAAATGATTTAGTTGCATTACAGACAAAACAACTCCACACAATACAGCACTGCGTGATGATAAATACCACACAGCTAAACCCATATGTGCACAAACGAATGTCTGGCTAACTTATACCATAATAATAATAAAAATAATAATAATAATACTTTATTTTGATATAGCGCTTTTCTAGAAACCCAAAGACGCTTAAATACCATAATTGTACCTACATGTACTTTCCAGCAGCAAAATAGTTGTCAACGACAGTATTCAGTAAGATGATACTGTGACTACTGATGCTTATGAAATACACCCTTAGCATACAACAGTAAACGCTGCTATTTTTCCAGTATATCTGTATCCATCTCAAACCTTAATGATGTTTTGGTTTTATTGTTCATAATAACCCAAATATTACAAAAAACATGATTAGAAAGTATTTATTATATTTCTATAGGGAATTAATACAGAAGTTTATATTTCATTATACCATGACTATGTCCATTTCAACTAAAGGCACAAACAGTGATGCATTTCACAGTATGAAAAGCAGCCTGTCTTAACAATACCAATTATGAATACAGTATCACTAACATTAACAGTAGTGTCTGACTTGCTTTAAATATATAGTCTAGCTGAGCTACATGGTTTAACAAAGGCAGGTTGGTAGACAGCAATGTTGGTGGTGAGTTTACTTCTAACTTACAGTAATTATCATGGAAAACCTTCACAGTACAAAGAGCTGCAACCAAAAGGTCTGTACCAATACCCCTCCCCCCAACACACACACACCCCACCACCAAAAATAAAGCTTAAAAAACAAACAAAAATAAACAAAAAAATGTCTGTACATACATAGAAGATGAAATAGAAATATTAATTTGGTTATGACGCACATGAGAGGTTGTAAAAGTGAGTTTTGCAACCGCTAGGGGGCGCAAGAAGGCGAAGCCTCAAATACAAACAATCCTCTGCTGTCTGTAGTGACTAAATACCACTTTGAACAATGAAATAAGACCTAGCCCTTTGTTTTTCCCAAATCAGTTGGGAAAGTTTTCTGTTAATTTCACATGGAAGCCACATGAACAAATATGAATTACAGCCATATTACAAAATGATGACCTAAAGTTGAAGTAATTCCCTTTTTTAATTTTGTAATTACATTGGATCTATAAATAGAAATGCAACAACACCCATATAGGATGATCAAATCAAAGTATGGGAAAACATTTCCGCTGCAGCATCACAGATGAGAATATAAAATCACACTGAACACTACCATTCACTATATCATCAATATGTTAATTTCTCTGAACCCTTATTCTCTGAACCCTTCACTTGGGTTCATGTCTTTAAAATGTAATGTCTTCAACCATTCCGCATTTAATCTAGTTGTACTTAATTCTATAATTAAAACGTAATTTCTTGTTATGATCTAGGGCTGGGACATCTACCTAAACTGATAGTTAGGTAAGGTTAAAGTTCTGTGATGACACAGAAGGTTGTAGTTTGGTGATGCTATCAATTATAAACAGTTCCTTGTGCCTATCCTGTAATATTATAAAGGCAATGGTACAATTGCTGATAGTTTCTTGATCAATGAAAACTTTTAGCTTAGATATATTGATAGCTTTGATTAAGCGAAGGACATTTATTGGGCGATGGGTGTGCTGGACAGTACTTTTTTTGGGGGGGGGGGGGGGGGGGGCAGTGGGGGCTAAAGCCCCCCTCTCCCCCCAATAATATACCTAGCGATGCCCCTGATTTTACTCCACAAGACCTGCACCACCTGGTCCACTCCATATGACTGTATTGGACTATACAGGGATGAGTGCAAACACATCCTTGCGCATGTCTGCTTGTGCATGTACAT
Organism: Clupea harengus; assembly: GCF_900700415.2. Classification (NCBI taxonomy): domain Eukaryota; kingdom Metazoa; phylum Chordata; class Actinopteri; order Clupeiformes; family Clupeidae; genus Clupea; species Clupea harengus. The sequence continues at coordinate 5,668,601 of NC_045158.1, read as the reverse complement.
AGAGGTTAATGTAGGGAGGTGAGGGAGAGCTGATTGCGAATATCACACACATTCAGACGGCGTGTCACTTGATCCAGATGACGAAATGGATGCAGAGGAACGTTGTCTCCGGCCAGATGCGGTCTGGAGCATGCTGGGGTGGAAGCCGGCGTGCCTGCGAGCGTGCTTAGTGAGGTGATCGCTCCTCATGAAGCACTTGTCACATAGCGGACAGGTGAAGCGCTTCTCTCCGGTGTGCGTACGGACGTGACGCGTCAGCTCATCGGAGCGTGAGAACTTCTTAGCACAGTCAGGCCACGTGCACTTGAAGGGACGTTCACCTGGAGTCACAGCCAGGACAGTGTGAGGAGAAACAAAGAAAAAGAGTGAGTTTCAATCTCCACACACCCATATGTCACACAAGCTCTTTGATTTGTGTTTGAAAACAGTCAACACGCACTAAACGCACTAAGGTTCAGACCTGGGCGAGGGATGCAGACGCACGAGGGCAGGGGCGGAGATCCCATTTCATTGTAGGGGGGGACAATACATGGTAAAATTTCGGAGAGTAATTCCGGGGGGGGGGACATGAAAAAATTGCTTTCACGAGAGCTAGCATAACTTAGCTGCTAAATACCGAATTCTCAATAACATTTACAAACAGAAATTCGAAGTCATTTTTAAATCCTCTAAATGGCATTAAATGTACTAACACAAAATATCTACTCACAGACAAATAATGTCCAAAGTTCAAGAGAACTTGATGCTCAAAATAAGTTCTAAAACAGTTCAATTTGACCTATCAATAAGCCCCGCCACCAATATTTACTGTTCCTAACTCGGACAAGTTATCCGAGCTGAATAGAGTCAATGGCAGCTATCAGTGTCAAAACGATATCCCAAGAGCCTCGAGACAACTTTTGGAGACAAAAGAACCTGATTCCGTCTAGAAGCCATCAAAAGGGCCTTCATACTGCAATGGAGGGATATGCATAACATTTAAAACATAGATATATGGTGGATAACACGCTTACATTTGAGGCGAGAATTTACAGATTACACAATACAAGAGGGAGAATCCGCATCTCACGGTCATCACGATTGCAGATACATATATCCAATACCAGCATTGTTCAGGCACCGCAGGGAAAGATTAAATGAATTTACCTTCAGTTAATTTAACTAATCTGGAGAGGCACTGAGATGTAGACCTACCTTTATTAACTAACATTAACCTGCCCCTGACAGGACAGTGTCCTAACTGTCTAGCTAGCTATCCTAACGGTGTTAATTACCGGCATGCGTGTGTTATTATCAGCAAACGTTCACGTTGTCATGTCAATCCATCATTAAACTTATGTATACTTGTGCATATCGATTGTAACTTCGTAAAAGGAGTTTAGAAAAAACTTTAACTGCGTCAGTGGGAGAGAGGAGGAAACAGTCTCACTGTCTGACCGTGTACTTGGCTAATTGACTGAAACACGGAGCTGCCGGTAGCCCCGCCCGGTGGAAACAGCATGTGAACCAAACCATTTTAAGGAATAGGGGGATCATGATTTTTCAAAACTTAAAAACACATTGTTTTACGTTTATAATTAGCACACCTTGTGTTGTCGTGCATTTATTTCAAATTACTATATTTAAAAAAAAAAATTGTTTTGTTTCCAATGATTGTTGGGGGGGACAACTTTATGGTAGGGGGGGACACGTCCCCCCCGTCCCCCCCGTGATCTCCGCCTATGCACGAGGGCTCAGTCTGAAGGGGGTGCCAAAAATACAATTATTGTCAGGGTCTTAGGGAGGTTCTTTGTATTTTCTCCGCAAATTAAACAAATCCAATGCTTTAAGGCAGGGACAGGAAGAGTGGCTTGAACTATCTAATAGCGATGTAAACGGTTTCTTGCACATATTCCAGCGGCAAGATTGATTAGGGGCGCACTCATCAGAATACGTAATTTTATGATGTACAGTATGTCCTGTCTGTCTCTATGGGAGCGACATCAGTTCTGAGATAATGATTATGCTCCCAATAAATGTACGTGTACGCTTGGTACGTGTGGTTCTATTCTTTAATATCGAAGTCGTTCTTAACACCGTTTAATTAAACCCTTAAACCCTGTTTAATTGGATTTGGGCGCGCCTGTCCCTTGTTAACTGGACTGATCGAAACAGTGCAAGAGAAAAGCAGGCCCATGCTGTTTACAATATTAATTTTGCCATATCTTGTGTAACAGTAGTCAGCGGGTACACCTGCATGAACCTCACTCCGCGACACCCGAAGAGACGTGCTACACCTGCATGAGCGGGTACACCTGCATGAACCTCACTCCGCGACACCCGAAGAGACGTGCTAGCCAACCTAGCACCAGACGCTAGCACCACTGGATCAACGCCTCCTTTCTGACACGCCCGCCTCCCATGCCCGAGGTTGCGAGATCGAGTCCGGTGTGCGATTGTGCGACTTCTTCTACATAACGCTTGATACACCCGCATCCACAGGAGGGTCGCGTCGCCCAGCTAAAGTTGAGCTGAGGAAAATCTGTTCAGACGCGTTCATAACTCCCCCACGTTTCATCATCACTGAGCACGTGCGAGCTGTTTACAGTCGGTGGGTGTTGGCGAATGAGGGTTAGGTCCGGTCACAGTGGAGTTGTACATTTCGCAATCAAACCAGGTTTGTCAAACGAGTGGCAGTGTAACCTTTAGAAATTGTGGCTCTTTTATTAATCACCATCGAATAGTATAACGCAATATGTGCATAGTCTATACTGCCTAGTATACGTGGAGTTTCGCCTAGCATATTGCTTATCAAATAGTTTGATATTAGTTTTAATTTGTGATTTACTTATTTTCAAAGCGACATCAAATGTGCCATATAGCGGTACCAGACGTTGGTTAAGCGATCTGCACCGTATTTATCGCCAGTATGACTAAGCTCCGCTGGAACAGGCACCGAGGCGCATTAATATGCAGTCACACCCCCTGCAGTGTTCCATCGGCCTGACAGAAATATTACTGAGTCAACAACACCTCTACGGTAAGCTACACACTGAGATCATCCACATGACTAACACGTTGCCCTATGCCTTGCATACGCCCTCAAGGACAATGAAAGGCTTTGGAAACCCCATACTTTGCATTCATATCAGGTCACACCAGCAAGTTGTCACGCGTACCCATTCTCACAGCAGTTTTCAATAAACAAAACAAAACAAATAAAACTAACCTGTATGAACTCTTAAATGAGCCTTAAGATGAGATGATTTGCCATAGGTTTTTCCACAGCCATTGAAGGGACAGCAGTGCTTCTTTTCCGGGGACACGTGCAACCTCCCGGTGCGCCGACGACTCTGCTTAACCACCTTTGTATTTGGTCGACAGCGTCCGGTTAAGGGATTCCGCACTTCATCCTCCGCTCCGTGGTTCCACAATACTGTCTGATTACCTGCGTCACTATCTCCTAAACGTTTGCTGGCGCCGCTGTTGCTTCGAGCAGTTGAATCGCACTGTTTAAGATCAAGCAAAATCATTGCTACCATCAGCAAAGTCCGATTTTCTTGATTTTCTTTGGTCAGGTCTTCCACAGGACAGTCATTTTTGTCCAAACAGTTAGAGATTGAGTCCAAACACTTTACAGCCAGATCTGACATAGCGGGAAATATGGATGCAGCTGTATTGAAATCCGTAAACAGGTTTAGCCCTGATGTTTTAAATGAACACAGTAGTCCTATTAGGCTACTGATCTTTTCTTGTAGCGATTGGCGAGATTTCAAGAAACATGCGGCTGGTCCCCACACGTGTTTTCTCCAATGTGAGGACTCTAGATAGCAATAACATTTCAAAGAAATTGAGGCTGTCACGCTAAATGTGACGGTGTGGTGAAATATAGAAAACGAATCGTCTAAGTAGTTTTTTTTTTATCGCTGACTGGGCTCTTTTTTGTACATGAACTGAAAACAAAAAGTCGGTGGAAAGGAACGTCGCACTCCTGTTATCCCCTGCCGAAAGACACACATGGCTCAACACTATTCGTTTTGCTGCATTTCAGGGTGCCTTCTCAAAGTAGCAATTTCGCGGAATCCCAGGGTGTCATCATGAATCTGGTACACGATTGGGCAAGAGTATCAGTGACGTTCCGTCTATGCACTACTCGGAAACAAATTACAGGAAGCCGGCTAGAGGTTGGCCAGAGCCGCTTTCTGCTTCAAGCCCGTAGTCCAATCGAATTCGAAACAGAGGGAGCGTCAGCTCACGTATGTTGGCTACACTAAACTTAAATGACAGAAGTCGAATAGTGGTAACTTGCACTGAACTGAACTTTTCCCCTCGAGGTTAGTTCATTAACATCAGATGTGGTCAAGTTCAGCTTGTTGCTTGTTGTCTGGAAAACATTTAGTGATAGATGGATTTTTGTAATTAACTACTTTGACAGATATATAAACGTCATATTGTAGGCCATACTACCCTTATAAGTAGGCGTACACCTAATGTAAATAAAAGAAACAAGTCAAATGCACCGCAATATGACATAGCAATGTGTAGAGGTTGTTAGAAATCACCCAAACTAACAGGCCTATTGGATTAACCCCTATATTGAAATTGCATGATTAAAAAAGGCGATAGATAATAAAGGGAAGCAATGGAAGTGCTGGTGACAGTAATTTGCGAATGGCACTCTCAGTAAAGAACAATATGGTAATCTGATAGTGTGCCACATTAAAGAAAATATGTTGGTCTATATATGAATGATTGATTGTGCTTGTGTCAAGATCATATTGTTAACGCGGTGAAATAATTTGTCTATACCCTACTAATGTGCTTTGGAAGTTTCCAAGAGTTCACAAGGTCAGTATCCCATGGTAGGCTAAGTAGGTGTCTCCTTTCATTTCCAAAAACACATGAACTGATGCTCACTATGTAGTAATGGCCACTGGCATGAGGAATAAGGCACTCAATGAACTCCCAGATATTGCGTATACCTGGTGATAATTTATAGACAAGTACAAGTCAGAACAGACACTGTCAGTATTGTGTGTTTTCCGAGAACTAGGATGAGAGCAATATGACCTCTTAAGGACGCTTTTAAGAAAATAATTTTCGCGGCACTTCGCTGGCATGTAGTAGTTCATTTCAGGACATATTTCCGAGTAAAATATGTCTGCTACGCATAGACCATTTCATCCACGGCATGGAGTAGTTGAGCCCACCACACACTCCCTGAAGCTTAGAGTTGTGGGAGTTCACAGCTGGCCAAGGAACCCATGTAAACGGTCACGGCCCCCTTGAATGTTTTCCTGGAAGCACACGTGAAGGGGCGTTACACATTAGTGCGGGGTAGTGTGCAGTTCAGTCTGTTTACGATGTACAGATCGGGTACAGATTATGTTTTTCTTTACCAACTAACGTATATAGTCGTCATTCCGTTTCGAATGTGTTCTATGTGTCGATGATGTGGTCAGTAGTACATGTAGCCTTGCAAACCTACAAGCTTTGCAAAGCCTATCACCTTACTCAGCTCTAAACGTTTTGTTTTTTTGTAACAAGTTAGCCGTCCACGTATCCCTAACGTCGTGCGGCTTTACATTTGATATATATATATGCTTAGTAAACAAATGGCAAACAATTGGAAACGTGGGGTCTACCGAATGTAGGTTACAATAATATCAAGTTGAGGTCACGTTGTTGTTGATGATGTGTGTTAGCTTACTCTTGTCCGCCCTTCTTCCCACGTGTGAATTCTCACGAACATAATGTTCCCTGGGTGAAGATTAATGTTCCGCCAGGCACCTTTGCTTATAGTGAGCCGTTAATGGCCTGGTTTTTTTTATAACCTTTAAAAGGTAGGCTACATTATATGTAAAATGTACTATCAAAAGCTAGTAAAATGTTAAAGCTCGTTTGCCGACAGAAACATCCTAAAATTCACTTTTTTTGATGTCATAATAGCATGAATGTTTGAAATTTTTTTAAATTCCCAGCTTTCCCCAAATAATGTGTGATTAATGTGAAATGTACCAAGAATATGACAAAGTGTAATGGCTTGATCACACATCCTGCTTTTTGTGAGGCACAAACAACTATGACACTGACAAGACTGCTTGAATTATCATACATAACCTGTTGGTCATGTTGTGTGACTCACATACTCAAAACAGACCAAAAAGTGATGAAAGAATGATCTGGAGTTGCTCAGACATGGAATATTGTGGTTAGGTAATACAATAACATGATGTTGCCATTCATGGTGGCAAACAGCACTTTAATGATTAGTTATTGTAGTTAATTCCTTAATTCCGTGGCTGATCCACAGTTCTCGGTCATCAGTACTGTTTCAGTTCTGTCTCTTTATCCCCTCTTTTCATCCAAGTATAGAAATTCACTATGGATGCCTTAGTTTTGTCTTGTGTGCATTTTGCCATCATTCCCTGTAGGCTGATAGGTAACAGCAAAATTAAATAGCAACAAAGTGAGAGGACTTGGGCAGCTGTACCAGGCTGGTGACATTAAGAACAGGAGCATTACAGTACACTCTGGGCAATGTTGCTGACCAATATTGTTTGGGCACTTTCCCATTGATATTGGGCAACAAACTTTTCTTGCAGAACTTAAATCATAAGTGGGCAACTTGTTATGATCTTCCAATCCGAAGGATCCGTAGGAACCGGTCATACGATTTTACCAGCAATATTGCTCGAAAAGTGGCCCATTGTATCACCTTTACTTATCTATCTCACTCAAGTAGGGTCTGAAGTGCTTTTAGAGCAGTGTCCGGGATAAGGCTTAACGTAACTTACAAAAACTATACTGATCTCTGTACCTTAAGGAAACTGTGGTCAGATCAAATCAGATGAAATTCAACAGGTCTTTCTTCAGCTTATTCTAGAAAAAAACCAATGCTTGAAAATCACCTTCTAACTTTCTAACTTGACTGTAGCTACTGCTATTAAGCATTACTTGGATTTAAACCATTTGAATTATAATGTAAAAAATACTATTGAAACATTTTAGAACTATCAACCATTACAAACTGATATACAACTTACTCTCATGCCTACTTCATATACATATATTTTGTTTGACCACACTAATATTTTAACAGCAACTGATTCTATCCTTACTTTTATGTAAAAAAAAAAAAACAATGTACCTTGGTGAATGAATGTATTTTAACGGTAGTTTGCTTGTTGTCTCTAAAAATGGAGGCTAAATCTTGTGTTATCCTTTGCTTTTCTATGCACTGCTCTACTGAACGCTTGGATTGATGGCAGAGGAAAACGCTCAGAAACAGTAAGAGCCACCGGTGAAATTCACTGAATCATGAATTTATTTAGTAACACATGCCAAACATCCTATTCACATTAAGGAATATTAAAGAAAGTAGAACTGTATTTGCATCCAAATACGTACTACTCCAACAAATCGCCATTCCCATCCCCTTCTGTTGCCCTTGCCCTTGACCCCTACTCTTCACCGTGGTAACAGATTGCATCCTCTGAGGAAGAACTGCATGCATCAAAGGACACTACATAAACCGAGGCCCTTCAGTTAAAACTACAATATTATTGCAGAAAACATGTGCTTGGGGTCCTTAGTAGCATACAAGTTCTCACCAATAAATAGAAAAAAAAAACATTTTCACATAGGTGGTATTTAATTCACAAACCTGTATGCTACAATATAGGAAAATATTAAGAAAATACTGTACATAACATTTCCTCATATCCTTTTGGCACATAGTTAGGTTTGTTGTCCTTATTGGTACGTGTCTGTCATACAATGACTTGTCATAAATTCTTATATATATTTATTTATATTAGTATCTCTTACAACAATCACAACTACATTTACAGGACATGTACGTGTGACCATCAGGTGAGGTGGGTCTAAGTCAGGTCTCAAGCGAGTCATATAAAATAACGGTCATTAAGAATGGATTCAGTGAAATCTCACTCGAATGAACCCGAATGAACTTCAATCTGTAAGACAAGGCCAAAAAAACGGAACATTCAGTGTTGTGTCCTTTCATCTTAGCTAAACATCACTGATATGTAAAACAAACAAAAAAGAAAACAAGTGGGACAACCATATTTGTCTGGAGGAAAGTTAATTATTCATTGGTTGTCTTTATTACTGGCTCATGTTTAGTTAAAAGAAGGTAGGCTTTTCCAGACCATACATCTAATCCTGATTATTCTATATTCCTCAAACATGGAAGTCATGGGAAGTTCTGCGATTGGATAACACTACCCTCACGTGTGGTGGAAATCACAGTGATTAGATTGGCAGAAAGATATACATTTCCTCTTTGCCGTGTGCCTTTTTTCCTGTGATTATTTCAAATTGGTTTGGACACAAGCTAAGATACTCAGAACCTGCCTCCTGACAGGCCTCTTAACGTGCGTGTCCCAACAGCACTGTGTCACGTCAGGACGTCAAGCAGCACATCTTCTACTACAAGCTGGTGATTTCTTCTCCTGTCATACAACGATGGCTTGGTCAAGATCAACAGATTGAAGCCTTTGTTATATGTGGAGATCTGATTGAGTGACAAAAACTGCAAGGACCCCATTCAAGAGAACAGGTCAAATTAGTACAATTATCCCCAGCTTCTCTCTGTAGTATTGCACATGGAAAAGGCAACAAAAAAACAAAACGATTCAGTTGATAGCAAAGATACTATATGCACAGGCTGACAGCAGGTCCGTTTTGCATTCTTCTTGATGCATTCATACAGTCTAGTAGTAGTCTAGCACCTGGCAGGTACCACATGTGGCCATTTCTGACATTTCTGAACACAGCCAAGACCCCACAGCTTTGTAGGGCACATAATTATGTATTGCTTATAGTTTTTACAAGGTCAGAATTATTATTTTGTAAAACAATTTTCAGGTTTGGGTTCATGATTTTACCTGGCTCCAGTGGAAAAGTGTCCATGCACACATGTACATCATGAAATGCAGAAATTGTGATTGAAATCATGTCCTGAACTTTTCATTTATTGTATGTTACCTTTCCTTGGTTCCAGAATACTGAATAAAACACAAAAAAGTAGAAGATAGAACACTTTAAATTGACAATTGACAAATTGTCTTGAATTGAAAAGAAATTTCTCGACATAAATTGAGAGAAATGGCTTGCTCTACAAGGGCGTCTAGGAGTTAAAGGATGCTAAGAATAAACATAGAACAATCAATCCAAGAATCTCAAATGAATACTGAGTAAATATAAATTATTTATATAAATGTAAAATATTTCCTATATTTAGTATTATACAATAGGCTATGACAAACAATTATATAGTAATAATATTTTTTCAAAATAGTTTTTGAAATATGTATTTTAGGAGGCCTGTTAAATCATATTTGTACATTAGGGAAAAAAGGTATGCAACAGATAGAGCTCAGTGTTTTGGATTAGTTTGAATCACCTCTTTAGAACTACAGATTATTGTTTCTGTTTAGGTTTGGCCAGATTTCACTGGTAATGTTGATGTTTTAATGTAACTACCACGAGATTATTAAATTGTGCACTTCATCGGCAGCTCTGTAAAACATGAAATTCATGAGAAGTGATCAATGAGAAACAACTCTTCAAGTTTGAGATGTGCATACCAGAAGAAAAAAAAATAGCGACATGGTCTAAAGTGCATACTGTAACGTCCCAATCCAACATTGCCATCTCTGACATCTTGCATAGCAAGTGTTACAATGTTTGAGTTTATATACGAATTACAGTTGAGCCTCTGTATCCATGAAATAAAAACAGTAACCAAAAATACTACCAGAACCATCCATGTTCGGCACTTAAATGAATCGTAAGCCATACAATTTCTGTTTTTAAATGTTACTTGTGTGTGTGAAGTGTAGCACTATGACCTTAGTATGGTACAACGTTTTAAAATCAGCAACTAAAATCCTGCCTCGTGGAAGCTTCATGGTGCCCTCTAGTGGTGATAATGAGGCCATTGCAGGGGTACAAGCATTCGGCCAGATGAGCTCAATTCCTTAATCACTACTTTCTGCTTCTGATCTCAGTGCGGAGGTGGTCTGTATTATAAGGGACAAAACCTAAGACAACAATATGATAACATCAGGACGGTGTCCTCTTGTGTTATAACCGGTTCTGATAAGAACATTTTCAAAGGAAACCCACAATTTAACTACATTCATCATTGCCACTGGCAGATTTGGGAGTCTGATTCATGGTTTGTAATCAGTAAGCATGTGCATGTGTTTAGTGGGGATCCGAATTAATTACATCAACAGGAGACTCCTCTGACAGAGTTAGCAGGAGCTTTCATGATTATGTCAGTATTTCCCTTTTCTGTGGTTGTTTTGACTGGTTAAAATGACCACCACCACAACTTGGTCAGCCACATCCGCAAATCATAAGAGTGGGCTGTACTATGGAGTGATCCATGATTTATACACAGATTGGAACAGCTTCAGTGTCACCCATTGAACAAGGTGAACCCAATTTGCTAGCCTTTATGCACACTGATGTCAGGGGGATTTTTTGTCTTGTTTTCCTTACCATGTATGCATGTTTGCCACTTTAGTCTCCCAAATCAAATAAACACAAATCATTAAAATAATGTTTGCAATGCTTGGTTGGTTGAAGATGTAAGGTTTCATTACCACTGTGTCCCCAGCATGGAATAACTCCATGCATCTTGAGCGAGAGAGAGCGAATTAAGCTTTTGCCAAAGCATGCAATGGAAGGGCCACCTTAGAAATCACATGAGGTAGAGGACCATTTCCATCCAGTGTGCCTCCCACTCTATCCTTGGGCCACATCTGCTCTGAGCCCACCGCCATCATGTGAAGTTGTGCCTGCTGTCGAAGCTCCGGAAGGCAGCCGGCTTAGCCAGCTTTCTCATGGACAGGCTGTCAGTTTTACCCTCCTGTCGAGCCCCTGACTTGCTCGTTTGGAAGGGGTTCCTGGAGGAGGAGGAGGAGGAGGCCGCGCCATGGCCCCGCTCCATCCTCTCGCTGATGGAGAAGCTCTTGCGGGCATAGGTGCTGGCGGAGTGGGAGTCCTCGGATGAGGAGCAGCTGTTGGCTCTCTCGAGTCGGGAGAGCGGGGAGCAGTAGGGCCCGAGACCCATGCCAAGGTCTGCCCCGCCACCTCCCCCGCCGCCACCCTTCCTCAGAGCGCTTCGGCTGGACTCTGCCAGCATCTCCCCCGGGTCCTCGGGGTCGGACTCGGCGTGGCTGAGCTCAGCCTCACGCTCCGGGTGCGTGGAGCTCATGTCCTGGGGCTTGTCGAAAGTGAAGGAGCCCCCGGGGGAGTCGGAGCGCTCTGGCATGGGGAAGGCGGTGGAGACGCAGCGCGTGTCGATGCAGTCCGTGATGCTGGTGTACTCGGCCGCTTTCAGCGGCACGTTCAGGCCGCCGTAGTAAGGGCGCTGCGAGAACATCATGCTGTGGGACTTCACCAGTTGGGGCTCGTCCGGGAACAGCCCGCCCGAAGTTGACAGATAGCGGCTACTTTTGGAGCGCTCCAGCAGCCCCGCCGAGGGGGGCGGCGAGGGGTCCAGGTCCCAGGGCGGCAGGCTGTCGGGAAGCAGCTGGCCGGAGCACAGGGACAGGTCGGCCGCTGCGCTGTCCTCGTATATCATGGTGGCGTCGGACTGTTTGTCACCAGCCGCCGACCCAGACCTCCCGCTGTAGTCCCGTCCACTGGAGAGGACTGCTTCCATGATCTCCGAGTGAAGAGAGGACTCACGGGCCAGGGGGGGCACCATCCTGATGGGCTCCAGGAATCTCTCAGAAGGGGCGGCCTCCTCTGAGGCTGATACGTAGATGTCGATGCAGGACGAAGGCCGGTGGTGCTGTGACACAGACAGCGTGTTGATGGGAATTGGTTTGGTGTCTTTGGAGTTCGAGGCCACTGACTGGGAGCTATTGGCTCGATGAAGACTCAGCGATCGCTCCTTGAAGAAGCTTTCCACCCTCTCGGCCGCGCCACCAACCCTGCCACCCCCAACGTAGAAAGAGTGACTGCGAGCCCGCGGGGCCAGACTTGTGGGTGAGGTGGGAGAGATGGACTCCTCACCGCCCTGCTCCTGGGATTCGGGCAAGCGGTAGGAGGTGCCCTCCTGGCTGTTGAAGCTGCTCTGGCGCAGGATGTAGTGGGCGTCAGTGCAGTCAGAGGACGTCCGTGAGCGAACCTTGTTGACCTCACCCCGCTCCAGGCCCGTGACCCGCTCCAGGGTCATGGCGATGCGGCCTATCATCTCCTCCATCTGGGCCAAGCGGACGTCCACTGTCTGCAGGGATGCCTTCATAAAGTGCTCCCGCTCGTTCACTTCCTCCAGACGCATGGCCATATTCTCCACCCTGAGCAATAAAAGATTGAGAAAGTATACAGTCACCTTTTGCAGGCTGAGATGCTGACCAAAGACAATAAATGAAATAGGACGAGTAACGATGTCACACAAACTATTTGTTTACAAGGAACTTCATTTCATGTAACATCACATGAGGCTGTTGAGCTTGTCCTAGTAAAGTTGGCCTGGTATAAGCACTTAATCACTGAATCACCTTTTACGTTTTTCTGTGGTCTGGAAAGTGCCACTCCAACATTAGTGAGAACCACATTCTTCTGGTGAGAAGTATGAGTACAGTATGAGTTCTACTCGTTATCATTTGCTCCGGGGAATAGGGTCATGACTAATACCCAGCTTTGCAGTGTAAAACCTACAATATACTAACTGTTTCCTGGCAAACGTCACTGCATATTTAAACGTTTATAGAGGGACCTTACACCGGGGTCTTTTTGAGATAGGGACTGGCCTGTGCCTGCTGTTTTCCCTGTGGTATACCCAACCTTTCTGACGTCACACGGATCCTTTCGTCGTTGGAGGAGTTGAAGCGGTCATCTTTCTCCCGGAAGTACTCCTCAATGCACTGCTCTTCAAAGTCGTGCAAATTCTTCAGTTCATCCTCAGTGATAAACAGCTCTGTGGTTTTGGAGATAAACACAGACAGCTCAGAATTCTTCAAATGATTCTGGGGAACAGAAGCATCTATCTGTGTGGCCAACATGCTGTGAGCAGCTGTGGAAGTCTGCCCATTGTTTACAGCCACAGTTACAGATTTTTTGTGGCGTTTGGACAGAGGAAGAGGCAGTTCTGGGTATAGGCAACAGGAGGTAAATGGATTTACCCCCCAAGGGTTTGTGTTTGTAAAGGGCATGTGATCCAGAAATGCTACTACAGAAAAGCAAAGACTGGTGGAACCATGTCCTTGAATAAATATGGTTCGAAGCAGATTATGAACAAATCTGATCGCATTTCTTTATTCCAGTCACTGAAATATTTAGATTTCAACTTAGTATGCATGCTGCCATGTTAGAACAAGAAGCAAGCAAGCAATAGAAGAACTATTGACTCACTGAGCCCGTAGTCTCTCTCGTCATCGTCGCGTTTTCGCCAGCGACAGCAGAGGTGCTTGAGGACCATGGTTATGTGACTCAAGATGATGAGGGGGGGAGGAAGCACCGGCCGCTCGTGGAAGGTCATGATCAGCTGGTAGCGCTGGAACTTCCACACCTGATTGGAGATGGACTTCACTTCGAAGAATGTATTGCTAAGATGACAAACAGCACCGTGATAGGAATGACTACAGTTGAGAATTCAAAGTGTGAAGAGGCAAACTTATGATTGACATAACATATTTACTGTAGTGCTACCAGACCATCACTAGGACACTAAAGTGCGTATTAATTTCACTAAACAGTGAATTTTCTTCAGAAAAGAAATAGCAAGACTATACGTGATTTGAATAACAAACACTGAATGTGGACCTAATTCACGTGGCCTTTTAGAAATCGTCTCCAGCTTTTAATCAGTAGCAGAAACAAATAACACAAATAACACAAATAACAATAACAAATAGCACTTGTAAAACTGTGGCAAAAATAACAAAACCTAGATGTTAACCGAAATCTAAGCATCTTCTCAGTTCAATCCCCTTTAATGAAACCTTCATTAAAAAATTGTCACTATAAAGCTAAAATAAACCTGATCCAAGACACTACATACTTGAACACGGCTATGAGCAGGTTGACAAGCAGGATGTTGGCCACGAGCAGGTAACAGGCCATGATGGCTGGAACAATCCATGCCCCAGTCTTGCAGGCTGGAAGTGGGACGATGTGCCCGTCTTCTGTCGTGACATTCTGTCCACATGGAGCTGGAGAGTAGAGAACACAGTCAGGCTTTGAGAATAAAAGTACAAAAATCAAAAAAACGTAATTAATTGTCTTTCTCTCTCTCTCTCTCTCTCTCTGTCTCTCTGTCTCTCTCTCTCTCTCATGCACACCCTCATTGTCTTACGCTGCTTTAGTGTCTCATGCTCGCAGACACAGACTCACACACACACATGCCCACACCCTCTCTTACACAGCATGCACACGCAGAGAGGAAGGGGAAGGGGTGAGTGCCATAATGGAGATTATGTGGGCTGAAATGCAAAATATATAAAAAATATATTCATCATGTAGCTCGTTTGCATACCCAATATATTTAAACATGTTCCTAAATGTTTAAAATATATTGCTGCCCATGTGTGCTGTTGTCTTACAGGATATGGTTGTGCAATAGCTTCAAATGCACTGGTTCGTAACACGTTTTTTCCATTTGGGATGGTTCAGTTGCTGTTGGTTCCACGGAGAGGACACTGAGTACACTTGGTATTGAGTTTTATTCAGGAATATGGCCCATTCATAAATTTCAGACGAACACATCACACCCAGAAGCCCAAAGGAAGAGAACTGAAGTAACTGAACTGGCACTGTTTTTAATAAGTAACCATTCATTTTTTGCCTGAATTTGCCTGAATTTGCCTGAATTTGCCTGAATTTCCCTTAGCTAATCTGTGAAAAAACTCTGACAACTGAACCACGTGAAAAAACATTGTGGATGGAGAGATGGAGAGTTGATGTTGATGAGCCGGGCTGTCTCGGTCCATACACTTTGCGTGCATCAGGGATGTTGGTGTTTATGCGATTCTAAACACACAAACTGTGTGTGTCTTTTGGTTATTCATTTGTTTATAGTTGGCTGGGAGATGGATGGTGCTGATGCTGCCGTGCAATTCCAAGGGTGACAGAGTGGTGATGGCGATAATGAGGCGGGATGTAGAGGGGACGGGGGAGGGGGAGGGGGAGGGGGGGGGTGTTCAGAGCTTCCATGGCCTGGGTTCTCTACTTGAATAAACATGACTGATCTAGAGACACATGCATAGAGTCCTGGTCATGGACAGTTAGCCCTCAGCTCTTCAGAGAGAGCGAGAGGAGGTGTGAGAGTCGGTCACTCATGGATTCTCTGCTCAGGCAAGGGGAGGGGTCGGGGGGGATGGGGGGGAGCTCAGTCATGAGCATGGCTTTGGTGAGGCTGGGATGGTGCTGGTGGGGGCTCTTTTGTAATTAATTCATTCAGCTTGTGTCTTTAATTTTTTTAATGGCTTGAGTCTTATATATGTATGTGGATAGATATATATATAGATATACATATATGAGATGGCCCATTGTTACGCCAGGTTCCACGAGTTCGAATGTAATTTTCGACCGGCCAGAGTTTTTCATTCAGCCTGTGCTGTCGCTTCCTACTATCTGAAACAAAGAATCACAGTGTTATTTCAGCTCTCTTGTCTTTGGGCCATGCATCCTGCACACACACATCCACACACACACATCCACATACACACACGCGCGCGCACACCCACATACAGAGCACAAGCACACACAGTATACACTAAATCAAGTGGCAGTATGTCCACATGTGGCGGCAGTAAAAGAACTGAATGAAGATGTATGCTCTTCAGTATGCCGTTTTGGTGGATACAGGAGATGTTTCTAAAGGTGTTTTGCAACTATGTGGGGTTGGTGTGCATGCTGTGACGTCCACAACCTTGTAAAATCATCCTGGTGACAAAAAACAATGAGCTATATAAAGCACTAGCCACATTCATTATAAAAACAAATTCACACCATAAACAAAATGCCAAGTGAACGTGAGTCATAATTATATAACTCCTCATGGGGCTAAAGTTGACCAGCAGTCTGAGAACAGAGGAGACGTGTGTAATTCTGCTGGTGTAGGTTTTTTTGATGCAATAGTTCTCAGCCACATATTACACAAAGACGTCTGGATAAAGGAACTTAGGACTCAGAGAGATGATGGTTCACAGAGGCTTCTTCTTTTGTGCGTATCTCTGGCACTTTGACCTCTGGGGTATTCAGTGACAGCCTCCTATAGATGGGCAGATGTACCCACTAGGGACATTGTGAAAAGAAAAACACACTAGAGATTGCAAGGGATAAAAAGACCATATCACACCCTGAACCAAACAACAACACATGTACAGGGCAGCACAGGGGAGGCCATAGTAGCCAGCTCTGCAGATGACTGTACGAGCAATTTTTCCTAACCTGAGCAACACATTCTAAATGTTCTGGCACATTCTGTAGCGGATAAACATGTAACACAGTCGGCCATTCCTTGAGCTGCACAAGAGGCAACCATATCTCTCCCGTTCTGCCAGTGTGGTCAAACGGGTGAAGTGACGTTCTTACGGTCGATCTGGTCAGCGAACACCTCCCCGTAGATCATCCAGTAGGGCATGAAGAAGATGTTGCGGGCCAGCATCCAAGAGGGGTCCTCGTTGGGGTGCAGGATGGCCTGTCTGGCCACCCCGAAACTCATCAGCACCACCAGCATGATGATGACAAAGTACATCATGTCAATCATCTAGAACGGGAACCAATGGTTGCGGGGGAAAGAGACACAGGGCGGGCAGACAAAGCCAATGCGAATTAGAGTCTAGAATCTGCTTTGAAGTAATATCTCAGTGCTTGTACCTGGATATTTTTTCACTAACAAATATATACCATATGTATGAGAAGGCAACTATAAAAGGATTAGTCTGTCTTTAATCATTAATCATTAGTCGGACTGTGCAGGGTCCTGTAAAACAATTGGCTTAAACATTGACTGAGCGATGTTGGCGTCTCTCACCATCTTGCCGATCATCATGACGTAAGGCCCCAGGTACTTGTTCACCCCGAAGATGTCGAGCAGCCGTATGTACCAGTAGATGATGTTGACGCAGTAGATGACGCGTCCATAGCTCATGAACGGCGGCTCTTGCAGACGGAGTATCATGCCGATGGAGAAGATGAGGATGGCCATCAGGTCTGTGACGTTCCAGTACTCCTGCAGCCATACCTTCACCTTCTGCATCAGCTTGCCCGGCTCCGACATCAAAATCTATCCAAAAGAAAGCAGTGGACATGTGAACAGACCGATTTATATTAATTTACATTTTCATTCATTCATGGTTTTAGCTAATATACTTATGTGAAGATGCTCAGTAGACTGTGCATATTGATACTTCTGGATTTAACTTCTGTCACATAATGGAGTATATTGTTCTTTATTATTTACAAGCGGATACATGTAGTTCACATTCATTCCTTCTAATTTCAAAATAGCCTACAGTTGAAATATGAGCCTAGCACACTTTTTCTGTTCCTGTGTCCGAAGCAGCATCAAAGCTGCACTCAAGGTATATCCGCCATAAAGGACTGCACTCATTGCAATCATGGATTAATGGTGTCAAAAATAGATGTAGATAAATCTCTAGTTCAAATTTGGCAGAATCTCTGTCCTCTAAAGTGATTGTTGCACTGTATCAGTGGAGCTACAATACCACAGCCCACAGCATAGTTCTGCTGTAATTGTTGATTCACCAGCAGGGGGCAGCAGAAGTCTACTTTCATGTGGCGACTCAGTTGCCTGAATTACAGCTGCTGAACTGTCCACGTATGCCACCCCCAAGAAACATGTGTCTCCACATCTGAGCTTGTGCGCATTGTATGACCTTCCCCACATTGTATGACCTTCCCCACCTCTCTCATCTTCTCGATGCCGTTGGTGAAGATGTAGGCAATGACGATCCACTCCTGCGTCGACGGCCAGAGATCCATCTTCACCAGCACGATGTAGTTAAACAGCATCAGGTACGCGACATAGGCCAGCTGCGCACGACGGACACAGAGAGCGTTCATGGGACAGAGTAAAATTCATGGCCAATCATTTTGAGCAATGGAGCCTATGGGATCTGCACAGTAACGGCACAGTTGCCGAACTGGTATTTAACAAGCAGTAGATGAATGTGAAGGAGTCCACTGAGATACGCTTCAGCATTTTCCAACAGCGATGTCTGACATCTGTAAAATAATTAGATAGCATATATAAAAAAGATTTATCACAAGATGGCCCCTAGGATCTGCTTTGAAAAACTTGTACTCTAAAATTGAAAAAGGGGGGCTCATTTTCTGCTATCGGCCGTGGTACACTGTATTCCCATATTCATGAGGGCGATAGCGGGTGATAGCGGCTCGAAATAAAAACGAGTGCTGAACACTCACCTCACTTTAGGCTGAGTGCATGATAAGAGCGCCATCAAACTATTCCACTTCTTTTGTTTGCTAAATGGAGGGCCCCATTTCACTCTGCTTACATAACTTTTAATGTTGACGGGGTGAAAATACTACCCCTCTCCAACTCTACTGGGCCTCTGCATCAGCTTAAGGTTTACAGGATTCATGGTTTTGTTGGTCCACTTCAAATCATAACTTTCCTTTTACACTGATGTCAGCAGGGGTGTTTCTGTAGTGCATTTGTGTTTTTCCACAGATGAGGGAGTACATTTGTTTAATTCTTAAGCTGATGGGTATAAAACTAACAAACCAATATGTGAATAACATTTCATGCCCATCCTGAAAATTTGGATTCTATTGGTTATAAACCTTTAACCATAGAAAAACAAACACCACCATTTCAAAACAACCACAAATCTAAGGTATCACACACTAGGGATTTTATCAACATATTTACTTTTTGGCTTTACACTCACCGGCCACTTCAATAGGTACACCGGTTCAACTGCTCGTTAAAGTAAATATCTAATCAGCCAATCACTTGGCAGAAACTCAATGCATTTAGTCATGTAAAAATGCAAGAGGATCTTAAATTCAAACCAAACATCAGAATGTGGAAGAAAGGTGATTTAAGTGACTTTGAACGTGGCCTGGTTGTTAGTGCCAGACGGGCTGGTCTGAGTATTTCAGAAACTGCTGATCTACTGGGATTTTCACGCACCACCATCTCTAGGGTTACAGAGAATGGTCCGAAAAAGAGAAAATATCCAGTGAGCGGCACTTTGCTGGGCGAAAATGCCTTGTTGATGCCAGAGGTCAAAGGAGAATGGCCAGACTAGTTCAAGATGATAAAAAGGTAACTGAAATAACCACTCGTTACAACCAAGGTATGCAGAAGAGCATTTCTAAACGCACAACACGACGAACCTTGAAGCAGATGGGCTTCAGCAGCAGAAGACCACATCGGGTGCCCCTCCTGTCAGCTACGAACAGGAAACTGAGGGTACAATTCGCACGGGCTCACCAAAATTGGACAATAGAAGATTGTAAAAATTTTGCCTGGTCTGATGATTCTCGATTTTTTCTGCTGTGACATTCAGATGGTAGGGTCAGAATTTGGCGTAAACAACATGAAAGCATGGATCCATCCTGCCTTGTATCAATGGTTCAGGTTGGTGGTGGTGGATTAATGTTGTGGGGGATATTTTCTTGGCACACTTTAGGCCCCTTAGCACCAATCGAGCATCGTTAAAACGCCACAGTCTACCTGAGTATTGTTGCTGACCATGTCCATCCCTTTATGACCACATTGTACCCATCTTCTGATGGCTACTTCCAGCAGGATACCGTGTCATGTCACAAAGCATAAATCATCTCAAACTGGTTTCTTGAACATGACAATGAGTTCACTGTACTCCAGTGGCCTCCACAATCACCAGATCTCAATCCAATAGAACACTTTTGGAATGTGGTGGAATGGGAGATTTGCATCATGGATGTGCAGCCGACAAATCTGCAGGAACTGTGTGATGCTCTCATGACAATATGGAAAATCTCTGAAGAATGTTTCCAGCGCCTTGTTGAATCTATGCCACAAATAATTAAGGCTGTTCTGAAGGCAAAAGGAGGTCCTACCTGGTACTAGAAAGGTGTACGTAATGAAGTGGCCGGTGAGTGTATATGCTTCTGGTTTCCACCTACAATTATGTTGCGTATCATCTTAGGAAACTATTGCATTCTCAATCTTACTGTTTTAAGAACAAAACTTGTAACACACCGTGTGGAACCAGAATTTAACAATGGGGGCATTATAAAACTCGTAGATCTTGCGGCCCATCGGGATCAGCCGATACCGATTTTGAACCTCCGTCCCCTCCTTCTTCCTAGACGCCTCGGAACTCACTTTCCCCAGCATGGCCTGTCAGGGAACAGGAAGTACAGACAAGGACAGGAAATCAATAGGCCACAAACCACAC